>NW_027140953.1:2662288-2697288 GCF_036365525.1 Heterodontus francisci | reverse complement strand
AGGCACACACACACACAAACACACACACACACACAGCACAGCCCAGAAACTGAGACTTATATATATGCTCACACACACACACACACACACCACAGCCCAGACACTGAGACTTATATATATGCACACACACACACAGCACAGCCCAGACACTGAGACTTATATATATGCACACACACATAAACACACACACACACACACACACCACAGCCCAGACACTGAGACTTATATATGTGTACACACACACAAACACTCCCACACACACACAAACCCACACCACAGCCCAGACACGAGACTTATATATATGCACACACACACACAGCAGAGCCCTGACACTGAGACTTATATATATGCACACACACACAAACACACACACGCACACACACACACACACACAAACACACACACACACCACAGCCCAGATACTGAGACTTGTACATATGCACACACACACACAAACACACACACTCACACACACACCACTCCCCAGACACTGAGACTTATACATATGCACAAACACACAGCACAGCCCAGATACTGAGACTTATATATATGCACACACACACACAAACACACACACACACAAATACACACACATACAAACACACACACACACACACACACACACACACACACACACACACACACACACACACACACACACACACACCAGATACTGAGACTTATATATATGCACACACACACAAACACACACACACACACACACACACCACAGCCCAGATACTGAGACTTATATATATGCACACACACACAAACACAAAAACACACACACACACCACAGCCCAGACACCGAGAATTATATATATGCACACACACAACACAGCCCAGACACTGAGAGTTATATATATGCACGCACAAACACCACAGCCCAGACACTGAGACTTATATATATGCACACACACACACACACACCACAGCCCTGACACTACGACTTATATATATGCACACACACACACCACAGCCCAGACACTGAGACTTATATATATGCACACACACACACGCACCACAGCCAAGGCACTGAGACTTATATATATGCACACACACACACACACACACACACACCACATCCCAGACGCTGAGACTTATATATATGCACACACACACACACACACACACGCAGACACAACATAGCTCAGACCCTGAGACTTATATACATGCACACACACACACCAGAGCCCAGACACTGATACTTACATATATGCACACGCACACACCACAGCCCAGACACTGAGACTTGTATATATGCACACACACACCACAGCCCAGACACTGTGAGTTGTATATATGCACACACACACCACAGCCCAGACACTGAGACTTATATATATGCACACACACACACCACAGCCCAGACACTGAGACTTATATATATGCACACACACACACACACACCACAGCCCAGAAACTGAGAATTATATATATATATATATGCACACACACACCACAGCCCAGACACTGAAACTTATATATATGCACACACACACATACACACACCACAGCCCAGATACTGAGACTTATATATATGCACACACACACATACACACACCACAGACCAGATACTGAGACTTATATATATGCACTGACACACACACACCACAGCCCAGACACTGAGACTTATATCTATGCACACACAAGCACACACACCACAGCCCAGACACTGAGACTTATATATATGCACACACACACACACACGACAGCCCAGTCACTGAGACATATGTATTTGCACACAAACACACCACAGCCCAGACACTTAGACTTATATATATGCACACACACAAACACACACACACACACACACGCCACAGCCCAGACACTGAGACTTATATATATGCACACACACGCACACACCACAGCCCAGACACTGAGACTTATATATATGCACACACACACTCACACCTCAGCCCAGACACTGAAACTTATATATATGCACACACACACACACCACAGCCCAGACACTGAGAATTATATATATACAGTAACACCACAGCCCAGACACTGAGACTTATATGTATGCACACACACACACACACCACAGCCCAGACACTGAGACGTATATATATGCACACACACACACACCACTGCCCAGACACTGAGAATAATATATATATGCACACACACACACACACACACATCACAACCCAGACCCTGAGACCTATATATATGCACACACACACACACCGCAGTCCAGACACTGATACTTACATATATGCACACGCACACACCACAGCCCAGACACTGAGACTTGTATATATGCACACACACACCACAGCCCAGACACTGTGAGTTGTATATATGCACACACACACCACAGCCCAGACACTGAGACTTATATATATGCACGCACACACACCACAGCCCAGACACTGAGACTTATATATATGCACACACACACACACACACACCACAGCCCAGAAACTGAGAATTATATATATATATGCACACACACACCACAGCCCAGACACTGAAACATATATATATGCACACACACACATACACACACCACAGCCCAGATACTGAGACTTATATATATGCACACACACACATACACACACCACAGACCAGATACTGAGACTTATATATATGCACTGACACACACACACCACAGCCCAGACACTGAGACTTATATATATGCACACACAAGCACACACACCACAGCCCAGACACTGAGACTTATATATATGCACACACACACACACACACACCACAGCCCAGTCACTGAGACATATGTATATGCACACAAACACACCACAGCCCAGACACTTAGACTTATATATATGCACACACACAAACACACACACACACACACACGCCACAGCCCAGATACTGAGACTTATATATATGCACACACACACACACACACACACACACACACACCACAACCCAGACACTGAGACTTATATATATGCACACACACACACAACAGCCCATACACTGAGACTTATATATATTCACACACACACCACAGCCCAGACACTGAGACTTATATATATGCACACACAGAAACACACACCACAGCCCAGACACTGAGACTTATATATATGCATTGACACACACACACACCACAGCCCAGACACTGAGACTTATATATTTGCACACACACACACCACAGCGGAGACACTGAGACATATATTTATGCACACACACACACACACCACAGCCCAGACACTGAGACTTATATATATGCACACACAAGCACACACACCACCGCCCAGACACTGAGACTTATTATATGCACACACACACACACAGACACAACATAGCTCAGACTCTGAGACTTATATATATGCACACACACATATCACAGCCCAGACACTGAGACTTATACATATGCACACACACACACACCACAGCCCAGACACTGAGACTTATATATATGCACACACACACACACTCCTCAGCCGAGACACTGAGACTCATATATATGCACACACACACGCACCACAGCCCAGACACTGAGATTTATATATATGCACACACACACACACACCACAGCCCAGACAGTGAGACTTATATATATGCACACACACACACACCACAGCCCAGACACTGAGAATTATATATATGCACACACACACACACACACACATCACAGCCCAGACCCTGAGACTTATATATATGCACACACACACACCACAGCCCAGACACTGAGACTTATATATATGCACACACACACCACAGCCCAGACACTGAGAGTTATATATATGCACACACACACCACAGCCCAGACACTGAGACTTATATATATGCACACACACACACCACAGCCCAGACACTGAGACGTATATATATGCACACACACACACACACCACTGCCCAGACACTGAGACTTATATATATGCACACACACACCACAGCCCAGACACTGAGACTTATATATATTCACACACAAACACACACACCACACCCAGGCACAGAGACTTATTTATATGCACACACACACACCACAGCCCAGACACTGAGACTTATATATATGCACACACACGCACACCACAGCGAAGACACTGAGACATATATTTATGCACAGACACACACACACCACAGCCCAGACACTGAGACTTATATATATGCTCACACACACACACCACAGCCCAGACACTGAGACTTATATATATATGCACACACAAGCACACACTCCACAGCCCAGACACTGAGACATATATATGCACACACATACACACACACACCACAGCCCAGACACTGAGACATATGTATATGCACACACAAACACCACAGCCCAGACACTGAGGCTTATATATATGCACACACACACCACAGCCCAGACACTGAGACTTATATATATGCACACACACACACACCACAGCCCAGACACTGAGACTTATATATATGCACACACACACCACAGCCCAGACACTGAGGATTATATATATGCACACACACACACACACCACAGCCCAGACACTGAGACTTACATATATACACACACACACCACAGCCCAGACACTGATACTTACATATATGCGCACGCACACACCACAGCCGAGACACTGAGACTTGTATATATGCACACACACACCACAGCCCAGACACTGAGAGTTATATATATGCACACACACACCACAGCCCAGACACTGAGACTTATATCTCTGCACACACACACACCACAGCCCAGACACGGAGACTTATATATATGCACACACACACAAACACACCACAGCCCAGACACTGAGACTTATATATATGCACACACACACCACAGCCCAGACACTGAGACTTGTATATATGCACACACACACATACAAACACCACAGCCCAGATACTGAGACTTATATATATGCACTGACACACACACACACCACAGCCCAGACACTGAGACTTATATATTTGCACACACACACACACCACAGCCCAGACACTGAGACTTATATAAATATGCACACACAAGCACACACACCACAGCCCATACACTGAGACTTATATATATGCACACACATACACACACACACACCACAGCCCAGACACTGAGACATATGTATATGCACACACACACACCACTGCCCAGACACTGAGACTTATATATATGCACACACACACCACAGCCCAGACACTGAGACTTATATATATGCACACACAAACACACACACCACACCCAGGCACAGAGACTTATATATATGCACACACACACACACACACACACCACAGCCCAGACACTGAGACTTATATATATGCACACACACGCACACCACAGCGGAGACACTGAGACATATATTTATGTACACACACACACACCACAGCCCAGACACCTTGACTTATATATATGCTCACAAACACACACCACAGCCAAGACACTGAGACTTATATATATATGCACACACAAGCACACACACCACAGCCCAGACACTGAGACTTATATATATGCACACACATACACACACACACCACAGCCCAGACACTGAGACATATGTATATGCACACACACACACCACAGCCCAGACACTGAGACTTATATATATGCACACACACACCACAGCCCAGACACTGAGACTTATATATATGCACACACACACCACAGCCCAGACACTGAGACTTGTATATATGCACACACACACATACAAACACCACAGCCCAGATACTGAGACTTATATATATGCACTGACACACACACACACCACAGCCCAGACACTGAGACTTATATATTTGCACACACACACACACCACAGCCCAGACACTGATACTTATATAAATATGCACACACAAGCACACACACCACAGCCCAGACACTGAGACTTATATATATGCACACACATACACACACACACACCACAGCCCAGACACTGAGACATATGTATATGCACACACACACACCACTGCCCAGACACTGAGACTTATATATATGCACACACACACACACACACACACACACACACACACACACACACACACACACACACACACACACACACACACACACACACACACACACACACACACACACACACACACACCAGATACTGAGACTTATATATATGCACACACACACAAACACACACACACACACACACACCACAGCCCAGATACTGAGACTTATATATATGCACAGACACACAAACACAAAAACACACACACACACCACAGCCCAGACACCGAGAATTATATATATGCCCACTCACACCACAGCCCAGACACTGAGAGTTATATATATGCACGCACAAACACCACAGCCCAGACACTGAGACTTATATATATGCACACACACACACACACACCACAGCCCTGACACTGCGACTTATATATATGCACACACACACACCACAGCCCAGACACTGAGACTTATATATATGCACACACACACACGCACCACAGCCAAGGCACTGAGACTTATATATATGCACACACACACACACACACACACACACCACATCCCAGACGCTGAGACTTATATATATGCACACACACACACACACACACACGCAGACACAACATAGCTCAGACCCTGAGACTTATCTACATGCACACACACACACCAGAGCCCAGACACTGATACTTACATATATGCACACGCACAAACCACAGCCCAGACACTGAGACTTGTATATATGCACACACACACCACAGCCCAGACACTGTGAGTTGTATATATGCACACACACACCACAGCCCAGACACTGAGACTTATATATATGCACACACACACACCACAGCCCAGACACTGAGACTTATATATATGCACACACACACACACACACCACAGCCCAGAAACTGAGAATTATATATATATATATGCACACACACACCACAGCCCAGACACTGAAACTTATATATATGCACACACACACATACACACACCACAGCCCAGATACTGAGACTTATATATATGCACACACACACATACACACACCACAGACCAGATACTGAGACTTATATATATGCACTGACACACACACACCACAGCCCAGACACTGAGACTTATATATATGCACACACAAGCACACACACCACAGCCCAGACACTGAGACTTATATATATGCACACACACACACACACACACACGACAGCCCAGTCACTGAGACATATGTATTTGCACACAAACACACCACAGCCCAGACACTTAGACTTATATATATGCACACACACAAACACACACACACACACACACGCCACAGCCCAGACACTGAGACTTATATATATGCACACACACGCACACACCACAGCCCAGACACTGAGACTTATATATATGCACACACACACTCACACCTCAGCCCAGACACTGAAACTTATATATATGCACACACACACACACCACAGCCCAGACACTGAGAATTATATATATACAGTGACACCACAGCCCAGACACTGAGACTTATATGTATGCACACACACACACACACCACAGCCCAGACACTGAGACGTATATATATGCACACACACACACACCACTGCCCAGACACTGAGAATAATATATATATGCACACACACACACACACACACATCACAACCCAGACCCTGAGACCTATATATATGCACACACACACACACCGCAGTCCAGACACTGATACTTACATATATGCACACGCACACACCACAGCCCAGACACTGAGACTTGTATATATGCACACACACACCACAGCCCAGACACTGTGAGTTGTATATATGCGCACACACACCACAGCCCAGACACTGAGACTTATATATATGCACGCACACACACCACAGCCCAGACACTGAGACTTATATATATGCACACACACACACACACACACCACAGCCCAGAAACTGAGAATTATATATATATATGCACACACACACCACAGCCCAGACACTGAAACATATATATATGCACACACACACATACACACACCACAGCCCAGATACTGAGACTTATATATATGCACACACACACATACACACACCACAGACCAGATACTGAGACTTATATATATGCACTGACACACACACACCACAGCCCAGACACTGAGACTTATATATATGCACACACAAGCACACACACCACAGCCCAGACACTGAGACTTATTTATATGCACACACACACACACACACACCACAGCCCAGTCACTGAGACATATGTATATGCACACAAACACACCACAGCCCAGACACTTAGACTTATATATATGCACACACACAAACACACACACACACACACACGCCACAGCCCAGATACTGAGACTTATATATATGCACACACACACACACACACACACACACACACACACCACAACCCAGGCACTGAGACTTATATATATGCACACACACACACCACAGCCCATACACTGAGACTTATATATATTCACACACACACCACAGCCCAGACACTGAGACTTATATATATGCACACACATACACACACACACCACAGCCCAGACACTGAGACTTATATATATGCATTGACACACACACACACCACAGCCCAGACACTGAGACTTATATATTTGCACACACACACACCACAGCGGAGACACTGAGACATATATTTATGCACACACACACACACACCACAGCCCAGACACTGAGACTTATATATATGCACACACAAGCACACACACCACCGCCCAGACACTGAGACTTATATATATGCACACACACAAACACACACACACCACAGCCCAGACACTGAGACTTATATATTTGCACACACACACACCGCAGCCCAGAAACTGTGACTTATTATATGCACACACACACACACAGACACAACATAGCTCAGACTCTGAGACTTATATATATGCACACACACATATCACAGCCCAGACACTGAGACTTATACATATGCACACACACACACACCACAGCCCAGACACTGAGACTTATATATATGCACACACACACACACTCCTCAGCCCAGACACTGAGACTCATATATATGCACACACACACGCACCACAGCCCAGACACTGAGAATTATATATATGCACACACACACACACACCACAGCCCAGACAGTGAGACTTATATATATGCACACACACACACCACAGCCCAGACACTGAGAATTATATATATGCACACACACACACACACACATCACAGCCCAGACCCTGAGACTTATATATATGCACACACACACACCACAGCCCAGACACTGAGACTTATATATATGCACACACACACCACAGCCCAGACACTGAGAGTTATATATATGCACACACACACCACAGCCCAGACACTGAGACTTATATATATGCACACACACACACCACAGCCCAGACACTGAGACGTATATATATGCACACACACACACACACCACTGCCCAGACACTGAGACTTATATATATGCACACACACACCACAGCCCAGACACTGAGACTTATATATATTCACACACAAACACACACACCACACCCAGGCACAGAGACTTATTTATATGCACACACACACACACTCACACACCACAGCCCAGACACTGAGACTTATATATATGCACACACACGCACACCACAGCGAAGACACTGAGACATATATTTATGCACAGACACACACACACCACAGCCCAGACACTGAGACTTATATATATGCTCACACACACACACCACAGCCCAGACACTGAGACTTATATATATATATGCACACACAAGCACACACACCACAGCCCAGACACTGAGACATATATATGCACACACATACACACACACACCACAGCCCAGACACTGAGACATATGTATATGCACACACAAACACCACAGCCCAGACACTGAGACTTATATATATGCACACACACACCACAGCCCAGACACTGAGACTTATATATATGCACACACACACACACCACAGCCCAGACACTGAGACTTATATATATGCACACACACACCACAGCCCAGACACTGAGGATTATATATATGCACACACACACACACACCACAGCCCAGACACTGAGACTTACATATATACACACACACACCACAGCCCAGACACTGATACTTACATATATGCGCACGCACACACCACAGCCGAGACACTGAGACTTGTATATATGCACACACACACCACAGCCCAGACACTGAGAGTTATATATATGCACACACACACCACAGCCCAGACACTGAGACTTATATCTCTGCACACACACACACCACAGCCCAGACACGGAGACTTATATATATGCACACACACACAAACACACCACAGCCCAGACACTGAGACTTATATATATGCACACACACACCACAGCCCAGACACTGAGACTTGTATATATGCACACACACACATACAAACACCACAGCCCAGATACTGAGACTTATATATATGCACTGACACACACACACACCACAGCCCAGACACTGAGACTTATATATTTGCACACACACACACACCACAGCCCAGACACTGAGACTTATATAAATATGCACACACAAGCACACACACCACAGCCCATACACTGAGACTTATATATATGCACACACATACACACACACACACCACAGCCCAGACACTGAGACATATGTATATGCACACACACACACCACTGCCCAGACACTGAGACTTATATATATGCACACACACACCACAGCCCAGACACTGAGACTTATATATATGCACACACAAACACACACACCACACCCAGGCACAGAGACTGATATATATATGCACACACACACACACACACACACACCACAGCCCAGACACTGAGACTTATATATATGCACACACACGCACACCACAGCGGAGACACTGAGACATATATTTATGTACACACACACACACCACAGCCCAGACACTGAGACTTATATATATGCTCACAAACACACACCACAGCCACGACACTGAGACTTATATATATATGCACACACAAGCACACACACCACAGCCCAGACACTGAGACTTATATATATGCACACACATACACACACACACCACAGCCCAGACACTGAGACATATGTATATGCACACACACACACCACAGCCCAGACACTGAGACTTATATATATGCACACACACACCACAGCCCAGACACTGAGACTTATATATATGCACACACACACCACAGCCCAGACACTGAGACTTGTATATATGCACACACACACATACAAACACCACAGCCCAGATACTGAGACTTATATATATGCACTGACACACACACACACCACAGCCCAGACACTGAGACTTATATATTTGCACACACACACACACCACAGCCCAGACACTGAGACTTATATAAATATGCACACACAAGCACACACACCACAGCCCAGACACTGAGACTTATATATATGCACACACATACACACACACACACCACAGCCCAGACACTGAGACATATGTATATGCACACACACTCACCACTGCCCAGACACTGAGACTTATATATATGCACACACACACCACAGCCCAGACACTGAGACTTATATATATGCACACACAAACACACACACCACACCCAGGCACAGAGACTTATATATAAGCACACACACACACACACACACCACAGCCCAGACACTGAGACTTATATATATGCACACACACACCACAGCCCAGACACTGAGAGTTATATATATGCACACACACACCACAGCCCAGACACTGAGACTTATATATATGCACACACACACACCACAGCCCAGACACTGAGACGTATATATATGCACACACACACACACACCACTGCCCAGACACTGAGACTTATATATATGCACACACACACCACAGCCCAGACACTGAGACTTATATATATTCACACACAAACACACACACCACACCCAGGCACAGAGACTTATTTATATGCACACACACACACACACACACACCACAGCCCAGACACTGAGACTTATATATATGCACACACACGCACACCACAGCGAAGACACTGAGACATATATTTATGCACAGACACACACACACCACAGCCCAGACACTGAGACTTATATATATGCTCACACACACACACCACAGCCCAGACACTGAGACTTATATATATATATGCACACACAAGCACACACACCACAGCCCAGACACTGAGACATATATATGCACACACATACACACACACACCACAGCCCAGACACTGAGACATATGTATATGCACACACAAACACCACAGCCCAGACACTGAGACTTATATATATGCACACACACACCACAGCCCAGACACTGAGACTTATATATATGCACACACACACACACCACAGCCCAGACACTGAGACTTATATATATGCACACACACACCACAGCCCAGACACTGAGGATTATATATATGCACACACACACACACACCACAGCCCAGACACTGAGACTTACATATATACACACACACACCACAGCCCAGACACTGATACTTACATATATGCGCACGTACACACCACAGCCGAGACACTGAGACTTGTATATATGCACACACACACCACAGCCCAGACACTGAGAGTTATATATATGCACACACACACCACAGCCCAGACACTGAGACTTATATCTCTGCACACACACACACCACAGCCCAGACACGGAGACTTATATATATGCACACACACACAAACACACCACAGCCCAGACACTGAGACTTATATATATGCACACACACACCACAGCCCAGACACTGAGACTTGTATATATGCACACACACACATACAAACACCACAGCCCAGATACTGAGACTTATATATATGCACTGACACACACACACACCACAGCCCAGACACTGAGACTTATATATTTGCACACACACACACACCACAGCCCAGACACTGAGACTTATATAAATATGCACACACAAGCACACACACCACAGCCCATACACTGAGACTTATATATATGCACACACATACACACACACACACCACAGCCCAGACACTGAGACATATGTATATGCACACACACACACCACTGCCCAGACACTGAGACTTATATATATGCACACACACACCACAGCCCAGACACTGAGACTTATATATATGCACACACAAACACACACACCACACCCAGGCACAGAGACTGATATATATATGCACACACACACACACACACACACACCACAGCCCAGACACTGAGACTTATATATATGCACACACACGCACACCACAGCGGAGACACTGAGACATATATTTATGTACACACACACACACCACAGCCCAGACACTGAGACTTATATATATGCTCACAAACACACACCACAGCCAAGACACTGAGACTTATATATATATGCACACACAAGCACACACACCACAGCCCAGACACTGACACTTATATATATGCACACACATACACACACACACCACAGCCCAGACACTGAGACATATGTATATGCACACACACACACCACAGCCCAGACACTGAGACTTATATATATGCACACACACACCACAGCCCAGACACTGAGACTTATATATATGCACACACACACCACAGCCCAGACACTGAGACTTGTATATATGCACACACACACATACAAACACCACAGCCCAGATACTGAGACTTATATATATGCACTGACACACACACACACCACAGCCCAGACACTGAGACTTATATATTTGCACACACACACACACCACAGCCCAGACACTGAGACTTATATAAATATGCACACACAAGCACACACACCACAGCCCAGACACTGAGACTTATATATATGCACACACATACACACACACACACCACAGCCCAGACACTGAGACATATGTATATGCACACACACACACCACTGCCCAGACACTGAGACTTATATATATGCACACACACACCACAGCCCAGACACTGAGACTTATATATATGCACACACAAACACACACACCACACCCAGGCACAGAGACTTATATATAAGCACACACACACACACACACACCACAGCCCAGACACTGAGACTTATATATATGCACACACACGCACACCACAGCGGAGACACTGAGACATATATTTATGCACACACACACACACACCACAGCCCAGACACTGAGACTTATATATATGCTCACAAACACACACCACAGCCCAGACACTGAGACTTATATATATATGCACACACAAGCACACACACCACAGCCCAGACACTGAGACTTATATATATGCACACACATACACACACACACCACAGCCCAGACACTGAGACATATGTATATGCACACACACACACCACAGCCCAGACACTGAGACTTATATATATGCACACACACACCACAGCCCAGACACTGAGGATTATATATATGCACACACACACACACCACAGCCCAGACACTGAGACTTATATATATGCACACACACACCACAGCCCAGACACTGAGGATTATATATATGCACACACACACACACCACAGCCCAGACACTGAGACTTATATATATACACACACACACCACAGCCCAGACACTGATACTTACATATATGCACACGCACACACCACAGCCGAGACACTGAGACTTGTATATATGCACACACACACCACAGCCCAGACACTGAGAGTTATATATATGCACATACACACCACAGCCCAGACACTGTACTTATATCTCTGCACACACACACACCACAGCCCAGACACGGAGACATATATATATGCACACACACACAAACACACCACAGCCCAGACACTGAGACTTATATATATGCACACACACACCACAGCCCAGACACTGAGACTTATATATATGCACACACACACATACACACACCACAGCCCAGATACTGAGACTTATATATATGCACTGACACACACACACACCACAGCCCAGACACTGAGACTTATATATTTGCACACACACACACACCACAGCCCAGACACTGAGACTTATATAAATATGCACACACTAGCACACACACCACAGCCCAGACACTGAGACTTATATATATGCACACACATACACACACACACACCACAGCCCAGACACTGAGACATATGTATATGCACACAAACACACCACAGCCCAGACACTGAGACTTATATATATGCACACACACAAACACACACACACACACCACAGCCCAGATACTGAGACTTATATATATGCACACACACACACCTCAACCCAGACACTGAGACTTATATATATGCACACACACACACACCACAGCCCAGACACTGAGACTTATAGATATGCACACACACAGAAACACACCACAGCCCAGACACTGAGACTTACATATGTGCACACACACACCACTGCCCAGACACTGAGACTTATATATATGCAAACACACACCACAGCCCAGACACTGAGACTTATATATATGCACACACAAACACGCACACCACACCCAGGCACAGAGACTTATATATATGCACACACACACACACACACACACACCACAGCCCAGACACTGAGACTTATATATATGCACACACACGCACACCACAGCGGAGACACTGAGACATATATTTATGCACACACACACACACACCACAGCCCAGACACTGAGACTTATATATATATGCACACACAAGCACACACACCACAGCCCAGACACTGAGACTTATATATATGCACACACACACACACACACACGCACACCACAGCCCAGACACTGAGACATATGTATATGCACACACACACACACACACACCACAGCCCAGACACTGAGACATATGTATATGCACACACACACACCACAGCCCAGACACTGAGACTTATATATATGCACACACACACCACAGCCCAGACACTGAGGATTATATATATGCACACACACACACACCACAGCCCAGAAACTGAGACTTATATATATGCACACACGCACCACAGCCCAGACACTGAGGATTATATATATGCACACACACACACACACCACAGCCCAGACACTGAGACTTATATATATACACACACACACCACAGCCCAGACGCTGATACTTACATATATGCACACGCACACACCACAGCCGAGACACTGAGACTTGTATATATGCACACACACACCACAGCCCAGACACTGAGAGTTATATATATGCACACACACACCACAGCCCAGACACTGAGACTTATATATATGCACACACACACCACAGCCCAGACACTGAGACTTATATATATGCACACACACACATACACACACCACAGCCCAGATACTGAGACTTATATCTTTGCACTGACACACACACACACCACAGCCCAGACACTGAAACTTATATATTTGCACACACACACACACCACAGCCCAGACACGGAGACATATATATATATGCACACACACACAAACACACCACAGCCCAGACACTGAGACTTATATATATGCACACACACACCACAGCCCAGACACTGAGACTTATATATATGCACTGACACACACACACACCACAGCCCAGATACTGAGACTTATATATATGCACTGACACACACACACACCACAGCCCAGACACTGAGACTTATATATTTGCACACACACACACACCACAGCCCAGACACTGAGACTTATATAAATATGCACACACAAGCACACACACCACAGCCCAGACACTGAGACTTATATATATGCACACACATACACACACGCACACCACAGCCCAGACACTGAGACATATGTATATACACACAAACACACCACAGCCCAGACACTGAGACTTATATATATGCACACACACAAACACACACACACACCACAGCACAGATACTGAGACTTATATATATGCACACACACACACCTCAACCCAGACATTGAGACTTATATATATGCACACACACACACCACAGCCCAGACACTGAGACTTATATATATGCACACACACAGAAACACACCACAGCCCAGACACTGAGACTTACAAATATGCACACACACACCACAGCCCAGACACTGAGACTTATACATATGCACACACAGACACACACACCACAGCCCAGACACTGAAACTTATATATATGCACTGACACACACACACACCACAGCCCAGACACTGAGACTTATATGTATGCACACACACACATACCACAGCGGAGACACTGAGACATATATTTATGCACACACACACACACACCACAGCCCAGACACTGAGACTTATATATATGCACACACAAGCACACACACCACAGCCCAGACACTGAGACTCATATATATGCACACACACACACACCACAGCCCAGACACTGAGAATTATATATATGCACACACACACACACACCACAGCCCAGACAGTGAGACTTATATATATGCACACACACACACACCACAGCCCAGACACTGAGAATTATATATATGCACACACACACACACACACACACATAACAGCCCAGACACTGATACTTACATATATGCACACGCACACACCACAGCCCAGACAATGAGACTTATATATATGCACACACACACCACAGCCCAGACACTGAGAGTTATATATATGCACACACACACCACAGCCCAGACACTGAGACTTATATATATGCATACACACACAACACAGCCCAGACACTGAGACGTATATATATGCACACACACACACACACCACTGCCCAGACACTGAGACTTATATATATGCACACACACACCACAGTCCAGACACTGAGACTTATATATATGCACACACAAACACACACACCACACCCAGGCACAGAGACTTATATATATGCACACACACACACACACACACACCACAGCCCAGACACTGAGACTTATATATATGCACACACACGCACACCACAGCGGAGACACAGAGACATATATTTATGCACAGACACACACACACCACAGCCCAGACACTGAGACTTATATATATGCTCACACACACACACCACAGCCCAGACACTGAGACTTATATATATATGCACACACAAGCACACACACCACAGCCCAGACACTGAGACATATATATGCACACACATACACACACACACCACAGCCCAGACACTGAGACATATGTATATGCACACACACACACCACAGCCCAGACACTGAGACTTATATATATGCACACACACACCACAGCCCAGACACTGAGACTTATATATATGCACACACACACACACCACAGCCCAGACACTGAGACTTATATATATGCACACACACACCACAGCCCAGACACTGAGGATTATATATATGCACACACACACACACACCACAGCCCAGACACTGAGACTTATATATATACACACACACACCACAGCCCAGACACTGATACTTACATATATGCACAACGCACACACCACAGCGGAGACACAGAGACATATATTTATGCACAGACACACACACACCACAGCCCAGACACTTAGACTTATATCTCTGCACACACACACACCACAGCCCAGACACGGAGACTTATATACATGCAGACACACACAAACACACCACAGCCCAGACACTGAGACTTATATATATGCACACACACACCACAGCCCAGACACTGAGACTTTTATATATGCACACACACACATACACACACCACAGCCCAGATACTGAGACTTATATATATGCACTGACACACACACACACCACAGCCCAGACACTGAGACTTATATATTTGCACACACACACACACCACAGCCCAGACACTGAGACTTATATAAATATGCACACACAAGCACACACACCACAGCCCAGACACTGAGACTTATATATATGCACACACATACACACACACACACCACAGCCCAGACACTGAGACATATGTATATGCACACACACACCACTGCCCAGACACTGAGACTTATATATATGCACACACACACCACAGCCCAGACACTGAGACTTATATATATGCACACACAAACACACACACCACACCCAGGCACAGAGACTTAAAGATATTCACACACACACACACACACACCACAGCCCAGACACTGAGACTTATATATATGCACACACACACACACCACAGCGGAGACACTGAGACATATATTTATGCACACACACGCACACACCACAGCCCAGACACTGAGACTTATATATATGCTCACACACACACAGCACAGCCCAGACACTGAGACTTATATATATATGCACACACAAGCACACACACCACAGCCCAGACACTGAGACTTATATATATGCACACACATACACACACACACCACAGCCCAAACACTGAGACATATGTATATGCACACACACACACCACAGCCCAGACACTGAGACTTATATATATGCACACACACACCACAGCCCAGACACTGAGAATTATATATATGCACACACACACACACCACAGCCCAGACACTGAGACTTATATATTTGCACACACACACACACCACAGCCCAGACACTGAGACTTATATAAATATGCACACACAAGCACACACACCACAGCCCAGACACTGAGACATATATATATGCACACACATACACACACACACACCACAGCCCAGACACTGAGACATATGTATATGCACACAAACACATCACAGCACAGACACTGAGACTTATATATATGCACACACACAAACACACACACACACACACACACACAGCACAGCCCAGATACTGAGACTTATATATATGCACACACACACACCTCAACCCAGACACTGAGACTTATATATATGCACACACACACACCACAGCCCAGACACTGAGACTTACATATATGCACACACACACCACAGCCCAGACACTGAGACTTATACATATGCACAAACAGACACACACACCACAGCCCAGACACTGAAACTTATATATATGCTCACACACACACAGCACAGCCCAGACACTGAGACTTATATATATATATGCACACACAAGCACACACACCACAGCCCAGACACTGAGACTTATATATATGCACACACATACACACACACACCACAGCCCAGACACTGAGACATATGTATATGCACACACACACACCACAGCCCAGACACTGAGACTTATATATATGCACACACACACCACAGCCCAGACACTGAGGATTATATATATGCACACACACACACACCACAGCCCAGACACTGAGACTTATATATATGCACACACACACCACAGCCCAGACACTGAGGATTATATATATGCACACACACACACACCACAGCCCAGACACTGAGACTTATATATATACACACACACACCACAGCCCAGACACTGATACTTACATATATGCACACGCACACACCACAGCCGAGACACTGAGACTTATATCTCTGCACACACACACATACACACACCACAGCCCAGATACTGAGACTTATATATATGCACTGACACACACACACACCACAGCCCAGACACTGAGACTTATATATTTGCACACACACACACACCACAGCCCAGACACTGAGACTTATATAAATATGCACACACAAGCACACACACCACAGCCCAGACACTGAGACTTATATATATGCGCACACATACACACACACACACCACAGCCCAGACACTGAGACATATGTATATGCACACAAACACACCACAGCCCAGACACTGAGACTTATATATATGCACACACACAAACACACACACACACACACACACACACACACACACAGCACAGCCCAGATACTGAGACTTATATATATGCACACACACACACCTCAACCCAGACACTGAGAATTATATATATGCACACACACACACCACAGCCCAGACACTGAGACTTACATATATGCACACACACACCACAGCCCAGACACTGAGACTAAAACATATGCACACACAGACACACACACCACAGCCCAGACACTGAAACTTATATATATGCACTGACACACACACACACCACAGCCCAGACACTGAGACTTATATATATGCACACATACACATACCACAGCGGAGACACTGAGACATATATTTATGCACACACACACACACACCACAGCCCAGACACTGAGACTTATATATATGCACACACAAGCACACACACCACAGCCCAGACACTGAGACTTATATATATGCACACACACACACACACACACACCACAGCCCAGACACTGAGACATATGTTTCTGCACACAACCACACCGCAGCCCAGACACTGAGACTTATATATATGCACACACACAAACACACACACACCACAGCCCAGATACTGAGACTTATATATATGCACACACACACACACACACACCACAGCCCAGACACTGAGACATATGTATATGCACACAAACACACCGCAGCCCAGACACTGAGACTTATATATATGCACACACACACCACAGCCCAGACACTGAGAATTATATATATGCACACACACACACACCACAGCCCAGACACTGAGACTTATATATATGCACACACACACCACAGCCCAGACACTGAGGATTATATATATGCACACACACACACACACCACAGCCCAGACACTGAGACTTATATATATACACACACACACCACAGCCCAGACACTGATACTTACATATATGCACACGCACACACCACAGCCGAGACACTGAGACTTGTATATATGCACACACACACCACAGCCCAGACACTGAGAGTTACATATATGCACACACACACCACAGCCCAGACACTGAGATTTATATCTCTGCACACACACACATACACACACCACAGCCCAGATACTGAGACTTATATATATGCACTGACACACACACACACCACAGCCCAGACACTGAGACTTATATATTTGCACACACACACACACCACAGCCCAGACACTGGGACTTATATAAATATGCACACACAAGCACACACACCACAGCCCAGACACTGAGACTTATATATATGCACACACATACACACACACACACCACAGCCCAGACACTGAGACATATGTATATGCACACAAACACACCACAGCCCAGACACTGAGACTTATATATATGCACACACACAAACACACACACACACACACACAGCACAGCCCAGATACTGAGACTTATATATATGCACACACACACACCTCAACCCAGTCACTGAGACTTACATATATGCACACACACACCACAGCCCAGACACTGAGACTTATACATATGCACAAACAGACACACACACCACAGCCCAGACACTGAAACTTATATATATGCTCACACACACACAGCACAGCCCAGACACTGAGACTTATATATATATATGCACACACAAGCACACACACCACAGCCCAGACACTGAGACTTATATATATGCACACACATACACACACACACCACAGCCCAGACACTGAGACATATGTATATGCACACACACACACCACAGCCCAGACACTGAGACTTATATATATGCACACACACTCCACAGCCCAGACACTGAGGATTATATATATGCACACACACACACACCACAGCCCAGACACTGAGACTTATATATATGCACACACACACCACAGCCCAGACACTGAGGATTATATATATGCACACACACACACACCACAGCCCAGACACTGAGGACTTATATATATACACACACACACCACAGCCCAGACACTGATACTTACATATATGCACACGCACACACCACAGCCGAGACACTGAGACTTATATCTCTGCACACACACACATACACACACCACAGCCCAGATACTGAGACTTATATATATGCACTGACACACACACACACCACAGCCCAGACACTGAGACTTATATATTTGCACACACACACACACCACAGCCCAGACACTGAGACTTATATAAATATGCACACACAAGCACACACACCACAGCCCAGACACTGAGACTTATATACATGCACACACATACACACACACACACCACAGCCCAGACACTGAGACATATGTATATGCTCACAAACACACCACAGCCCAGACACTGAGACTTATCTATATGCACACACACAAACACACACATACACACACACACACACAGCACAGCCCAGATACTGAGACTTATATATATGCACACACACACACCTCAACCCAGACACTGAGAATTATATATATGCACACACACACACCACAGCCCAGACACTGAGACTTACATATATGCACACACACACCACAGCCCAGACACTGAGACTAAAACATATGCACACACAGACACACACACCACAGCCCAGACACTGAAACTTATATATATGCACTGACACACACACACACCACAGCCCAGACACTGAGACTTATATATATGCACACACACACATACCACAGCGGAGACACTGAGACATATATTTATGCACACACACACACACACCACAGCCCAGACACTGAGACTTATATATATGCACACACAAGCACACACACCACAGCCCAGACACTGAGACTTATATATATGCACACACACACACACACACACACCACAGCCCAGACACTGAGACATATGTTTCTGCACACAACCACACCGCAGCCCAGACACTGAGACTTATATATATGCACACACACAAACACACACACACCACAGCCCAGATACTGAGACTTATATATATGCACACACACACACACACACACCACATCCCAGACACTGAGACATATGTATATGCACACAAACACACCGCAGCCCAGACACTGAGACTTATATATATGCACACACACACCACAGCCCAGACACTGAGGATTATATATATGCACACACACACACACACCACAGCCCAGACACTGAGACTTATATATATACACACACACACCACAGCCCAGACACTGATGCTTACATATATGCTCACGCACACACCACAGCCGAGACACTGAGACTTGTATATATGCACACACACACCACAGCCCAGACACTGAGAGTTACATATATGCACACACACACCACAGCCCAGACACTGAGATTTATATCTCTGCACACACACACATACACACACCACAGCCCAGATACTGAGACTTATATATATGCACTGACACACACACACACCACAGCCCAGACACTGAGACTTATATATTTGCACACACACACACACCACAGCCCAGACACTGGGACTTATATAAATATGCACACACAAGCACACACACCACAGCCCAGACACTGAGACTTATATATATGCACACACATACACACACACACACCACAGCCCAGACACTGAGACATATGTATATGCACACAAACACACCACAGCCCAGACACTGAGACTTATATATATGCACACACACAAACACACACACACACACACACACACACACACACAGCACAGCCCAGATACTGAGACTTATATATATGCACACACACACACCTCAACCCAGACACTGAGACTTACATATATGCACACACACACCACAGCCCAGACACTGAAACTTATATATATGCTCACACACACACAGCACAGCCCAGACACTGAGACTTATATATATATATGCACACACAAGCACACACACCACAGCCCAGACACTGAGACTTATATATATGCACACACATACACACACACACCACAGCCCAGACACTGAGACATATGTATATGCACACACACACACCACAGCCCAGACACTGAGACTTATATATATGCACACACACACCACAGCCCAGACACTGAGGATTATATATATGCACACACACACACACCACAGCCCAGACACTGAGACTTATATATATGCACACACACACCACAGCCCAGACACTGAGGATTATATATATGCACACACACACACACCACAGCCCAGACACTGAGACTTATATATATACACACACACACCACAGCCCAGACACTGATACTTACATGTATGCACACGCACACACCACAGCCGAGACACTGAGAGTTATATATATGCACACACACACCACAGCCCAGACACTGAGACTTATATCTCTGCACACACACACACATACACACACCACAGTCCAGATACTGAGACTTATATATATGCACTGACACACACACACACCACAGCCCAGACACTGAGACTTATATATTTGCACACATACACACACCACAGCCCAGACACTGAGACTTATATAAATATGCACACACAAGCACACACACCACAGCCCAGACACTGAGACTTATATATATGCACACACATACACACACACACACCACAGCCCAGACACTGAGACATATGTATATGCACACAAACACACCACAGCCCAGACACTGAGACTTATATATATGCACACACACAAACACACACACACACACACACACACTCACACAGCACAGCCCAGATACTGAGACTTATATATATGCACACACACACACCTCAACCCAGACACTGAGACTTATATATATGCACACACACACACCACAGCCCAGACACTGAGACTTACATATATGCACACACACACCACAGCCCAGACACTGAGACTAAAACATATGCACACACAGACACACACACCACAGCCCAGACACTGAAACTTATATATATGCACTGACACACACACACACCACAGCCCAGACACTGAGACTTATATATATGCACACACACACATACCACAGCGGAGACACTGAGACATATATTTCTGCACACACACACACACACACACCACAGCCCAGACACTGAGACTTATATATATGCACACACAAGCACACACACCACAGCCCAGACACTGAGACTTATATATATGCACACACACACACACACACACACCACAGCCCAGACACTGAGACATATGTTTCTGCACACAACCACACCGCAGCCCAGACACTGAGACTTATTTATATGCACACACACAAACACACACACACCACAGCCCAGATACTGAGACTTATATATATGCACACACACACACACACACACCACAGCCCAGACACTGAGACATATGTATATGCAAACAAACACACCGCAGCCCAGACACTGAGACTTATATATATGCACACACACAAACACACACACACACACACACACCACAGCCCAGATACTGAGACTTATATATATGCACACACACACACTCACACACACCAGCCCAGACACTGAGACATATGTATATGCACACACACACACCACAGCCCAGACACTGAGACTTATATATATGCACACACACACCACAGCCCAGACACTGAGGATTATATATATGCACACACACACACACCACAGCCCAGACACTGAGACTTATATATATGCACACACACACCACAGCCCAGACACTGAGGATTATATATATGCACACACACACACACCACAGCCCAGACACTGAGACTTATATATATACACACACACACCACAGCCCAGACACTGATACTTACATATATGCACATGCACACACCACAGCCGAGACACTGAGAGTTATATATATGCACACACACACCACAGCCCAGACACTGAGACTTATATCTCTGCACACACACACACATACACACACCACAGTCCAGATACTGAGACTTATATATATGCACTGACACACACACACACCACAGCCCAGACACTGAGACTTATATATTTGCACACATACACACACCACAGCCCAGACACTGAGACTTATATAAATATGCACACACAAGCACACACACCACAGCCCAGACACTGAGACTTATATATATGCACACACATACACACACACACACCACAGCCCAGACACTGAGACATATGTATATGCACACAAACACACCACAGCCCAGACACTGAGACTTATATATATGCACACACACAAACACACACACACACACACACACACTCACACAGCACAGCCCAGATACTGAGACTTATATATATGCACACACACACACCTCAACCCAGACACTGAGACTTATATATATGCACACACACACACCACAGCCCAGACACTGAGACTTACATATATGCACACACACACCACAGCCCAGACACTGAGACTAAAACATATGCACACACAGACACACACACCACAGCCCAGACACTGAAACTTATATATATGCACTGACACACACACACACCACAGCCCAGACACTGAGACTTATATATATGCACACACACACATACCACAGCGGAGACACTGAGACATATATTTATGCACACACACACACACACACCACAGCCCAGACACTGAGACTTATATATATGCACACACAAGCACACACACCACAGCCCAGACACTGAGACTTATATATATGCACACACACACACACGCACACACCACAGCCCAGACACTGAGACATATGTTTCTGCACACAACCACACCGCAGCCCAGACACTGAGACTTATTTATATGCACACACACAAACACACACACACCACAGCCCAGATACTGAGACTTATATATATGCACACACACACACACACACACCACAGCCCAGACACTGAGACATATGTATATGCAAACAAACACACCGCAGCCCAGACACTGAGACTTATATATATGCACACACACAAACACACACACACACACACACACCACAGCCCAGATACTGAGAATTATATATATGCACACACACACACTCACACACACACACACACACACACCACAGCCCAGATACTGAGACTTATATATATGCACACACACACACACACACACACACACACACACACACACACACACACACACACACACACACACACACACACACACACACACACACACACACACACACACACACACACACAGCCCAGATACTGTGACTTATTATATGCACACACACACATCACAGCCCAGACACTGAGACTTATAAAAAACGC
Source organism: Heterodontus francisci (assembly GCF_036365525.1). Lineage (NCBI taxonomy): Eukaryota > Metazoa > Chordata > Chondrichthyes > Heterodontiformes > Heterodontidae > Heterodontus > Heterodontus francisci. The sequence goes on along the minus strand of NW_027140953.1, from coordinate 2,670,028 downwards.
ACACACACACACACCACAGCCCAGACACTGAGACTTATATATATGCGCACACACACACACACACACCTCAGCCCAGACACTGAGACTTATATATATGCACACACACACACACAACAGCCCAGACACTAAGACTTATATATATGCGCCCACAAACACACACACCACAGTCCAGACATTGAGACTTATATATATGCACACAGACACACCTCAACCCAGACACTGAGACTTATATATATGCACACACACACACCACAGACCAGACACTGAGACTTACATATATGCACACAAACACCACAGCCCAGACACTGAGACTAAAACATATGCACACACAGACACACACACCACAGCCCAGACACTGAAACTTATATATATGCACTGACACACACACACACCACAGCCCAGACACTGAGACTTATATATATGCACACACACACATACCACAGCGGAGACACTGAGACATATATTTATGCACACACACACACACACACCACAGCCCCGACACTGAGACTTATATATATGCACACACAAGCACACACACCACAGCCCAGACACTGAGACTTATATATATGCACACACACACACACACACACACACCACAGCCCAGACACTGAGACATATGTTTCTGCACACAACCACACCGCAGCCCAGACACTGAGACTTATATATATGCACACACACAAACACACACACACCACAGCCCAGATACTGAGACTTATATATATGCACACACACACACACACACACCACAGCCCAGACACTGAGACATATGTATATGCACACAAACACACCGCAGCCCAGACACTGAGACTTATATATATGCACACACACAAACACACACACACACACACACACCACAGCCCAGATACTGAGACTTATATATATGCACACACACACACTCACACACACACACACCACAGCCCAGATACTGAGACTTATATATATGCACACACACACACACACACACACACACACACACACACACACACACACACACACACACACACACACACACACACACACACACCACAGCCCAGATACTGTGACTTATTATATGCACACACACGCACGCAGACACAACATAGCTCAGACCCTGAGACTTATATATATGCACACACACACATCACAGCCCAGACACTGAGACTTATAAAAAACGCACACACACACACACCACAGCCCAGACACTGAGACTTATATATATGCGCACACACACACACACACACCTCAGCCCAGACACTGAGACTTATATATATGCACACACACACACACAACAGCCCAGACACTAAGACTTATATATATGCGCACACAAACACACACACCACAGTCCAGACATTGAGACTTATATATATGCACACACACACACACACACCACCACCCAGACACTGTGACTTATATATATGCACACACACACACCACATCCCAGACACTGAGACTTATATATATGCACACACACACATCACAGCCCAGACACTTTGACTTATATAAACGCACACACACACACCACAGCCCAGACACTGAGACTTATATATATGCACACACACACACACACACACCACCACCCAGACACAGTTACTTATATATATGCACACACACACACCACATCCCAGACACTGAGACTTATATATATGCACACACACAGACACACACCAAAGCCCAGACACTGAGACTTATATATATGCACACACACACCACAGCCCAGACACAGAGACTTATATATATGCACACACAGACACACACACCAGAGCCCAGACACTGAGACTTAGATATATGCACTGACACACACACACAACACAGCCCAGACACTGAGACTTATATATATGCACACACACACACATCACAGCGGAGACACTGAGACATATATTTATGCACACACACACACACACCACAGCCCAGACACTGAGACTTATATATATGCACACACAAGCACACACACCACAGCCCAGACACTGAGACATATATATATATATATACACACACACACACACACCGCAGCCCAGACACAGAGACTTATATATATGCATACACACAAACACACATACTCACACACACACACACACACACACACACACATCACAGCCAAGATACTGAGACTTATATATATGCACACACACACACACCACAGCCCAGACAATGAGACATATGTATATGCAAGCAAACACACCGCAGCCCAGACACTGAGACTTATATATATGCACACACACAAACACACGTACTCACACACACACACACACACCACAGCCCAGATACTGAGACTTATATATATGCACACACACACAGACACACACACACACACCACAGCCCAGATACTGTGACTTATTATATGCACACACACGCACACAGACACAACATAGCTCAGACCCTGAGACTTATATATAAGCACACACACACATCACAGCCCAGACACCTAGAATTGTATATATGCACACACACAAACACACACACAGAGCACAGCCCAGACACTGAGACATATATTTATGCACACACACACACCACAGCCCAGACACTGAGAATTATACATATGCACACACACACACACACCACAGCCCAGACACTGAGACTTATATATATGCACACACAGACACACCACAGCACAGACACTGAGAATTATATATATGCACACACACACACACACACACATCACAGCCCAGACCCTGAGACTTATATATATGCACACACACACACCACAGCGCAGACACTGATACTTACATATATGCACAAGCACACACCACAGCCCAGACACTGAGACTTATATATATGCACACACACACCACAGCCCAGAGACTGAGAGTTATATATATGCACACACACACCACAGCCCAGACACTGAGACTTATATATATGCACACACACACCACAGCCCAGACACTGAGACTTATATATATGCACACACACACACACACACCACAGCCCAGACACTGAGACTTATATATATGCACACACACACCACAGCCCAGTCACTGAGACTTATATATATGCACACACACACACACACACCACAGCCCAGACACTGAGACTTATATAATTGCACAGACACACACACACCACAGCGGAGACACTGAGACATATATTTATGCACACACACACACACACACCACAGCCCAGACACTGAGACTTAGATATATGCACACACAAGCACACACACCACAGCCCAGACACTGAGACTTATGTATATGCACACATACACACACCACAGCCCAGACACTGAGAATATATATATATGCACACACACACAGACACGCACACTGCAGCCCAGACACTGAGACTTATATATATGCACACACACACCACAGCCCAGACACTGAGACTTATATATATGCACACATACACACACACACACACACACACCACACCCATGCACTTAGACTTATATATATGCACACACACACACACACACACACACACACACACACCACAGCCCAGACACTGAGACTTATATATATGCACACACACACACACCACAGCGGAGACACTGAGACAACTATTTATGCACACACACACACACACCACAGCCCAGACACTGAGACTTAGATATATGCACACACAAGCACACACACCACAGCCCAGACACTGAGACTTATGTATATGCACACGCACACACACACCACAGCCCAGACACTGAGAATTATATATATGCACACACTCACACCACAGCCCAGACACTGAGACTTATGTATATGCACACAAACACACCACAGCCGAGACACTGAGACTTGTATATATGCACACACACACCACAGCCCAGACACTGAGAGTTATATATATGCACACACACACCACAGCCCAGACACTGAGATTTATATCTCTGCACACACACACATACACACACCACAGCCCAGATACTGAGACTTATATATATGCACTGACACACACACACACCACAGCCCAGACACTGAGACTTATATATTTGCACACACATACACACCACAGCCCAGACACTGAGACTTATATAAATATGCACACACAAGCACACACACCACAGCCCAGACACTGAGACTTATATATATGCACACACATACACACACACACACCACAGCCCAGACACTGAGACATATGTATATGCACACAAACACACCACAGCCCAGACACTGAGACTTATATATATGCACACACACAAACACACACACACACACACACAGCACAGCCCAGATACTGAGACTTATATATATGCACACACACACACCTCAACCCAGACACTGAGACTTATATATATGCACACACACACACCACAGCCCAGACACTGAGACTTACATATATGCACACACACACCACAGCCCAGACACTGAGACTTATACATATGCACAAACAGACACACACACCACAGCCCAGACACTGAAACTTATATATATGCTCACACACACACAGCACAGCCCAGACACTGAGACTTATATATATATATGCACACACAAGCACACACACCACAGCCCAGACACTGAGACTTATATATATGCACACACATACACACACACACCACAGCCCAGACACTGAGACATATGTATATGCACACACACACACCACAGCCCAGACACTGAGACTTATATATATGCACACACACACCACAGCCCAGACACTAAGGATTATATATATGCACACACACACACACCACAGCCCAGACACTGAGACTTATATATATGCACACACACACCACAGCCCAGACACTGAGGATTATATATATGCACACACACACACACCACAGCCCAGACACTGAGACTTATATATATACACACACACACCACAGCCCAGACACTGATACTTACATATATGCACACGCACACACCACAGCCGAGACACTGAGACTTGTATATATGCACACACACACCACAGCCCAGACACTGAGAGTTATATATATGCACACACACACCACAGCCCAGACACTGAGACTTATATCTCTGCACACACACACATACACACACCACAGCCCAGATACTGAGACTTATATATATGCACTGACACACACACACACCACAGCCCAGACACTGAGACTTATATATTTGCACACACACACACACCACAGCCCAGACACTGAGACTTATATAAATATGCACACACAAGCACACACACCACAGCCCAGACACTGAGACTTATATATATGCACACACATACACACACACACACCACAGCCCAGACACTGAGACATATGTATATGCACACAAACACACTACAGCCCAGACACTGAGACTTATATATATGCACACACACAAACACACACACACACACACACACACAGCACAGCCCAGATACTGAGACTTATATATATGCACACACACACACCTCAACCCAGACACTGAGACTTATATATATGCACACACACACACCACAGCCCAGACACTGAGACTTACATATATGCACACACACACCACAGCCCAGACACTGAGACTTATACATATGCACACACAGACACACACACCACAGCCCAGACACTGAAACTTATATATATGCACTGACACACACACACACCACAGCCCAGACACTGAGACTTATATATATGCACACACACACATACCACAGCGGAGACACTGAGACATATATTTATGCACACACACACACACACCACAGCCCAGACACTGAGACTTATATATATGCACACACAAGCACACACACCACAGCCCAGACACTGAGACTTATATATATGCACACACACACACACACACACACACCACAGCCCAGACACTGAGACATATGTTTCTGCACACAACCACACCGCAGCCCAGACACTGAGACTTATATATATGCACACACACAAACACACACACACCACAGCCCAGATACTGAGACTTATATATATGCACACACACACACACACACCACAGCCCAGACACTGAGACATATGTATATGCACACAAACACACCGCAGCCCAGACACTGAGACTTATATATATGCACACACACAAACACACACACACACACACACACCACAGCCCAGATACTGAGACTTATATATATGCACACACACACACTCACACACACACACACACACACACCACAGCCCAGATACTGAGACTTATATATATGCACACACACACACACACACACACACACACACACACACACACACACACACACACACACACACACACACACACACACACACACACACACACACCACAGCCCAGATACTGTGACTTATTATATGCACACACACGCACGCAGACACAACATAGCTCAGACCCTGAGACTTATATATATGCACACACACACACATCACAGCCCAGACACTGAGACTTATAAAAAACACACACACACACACACCACAGCCCAGACACTGAGACTTATATATATGCGCACACACACACACACACCTCAGCCCAGACACTGAGACTTATATATATGCACACACACACACACCACAGCCCAGACACTAAGACTTATATATATGCGCACACAAACACACACACCACAGTCCAGACATTGAGACTTATATATATGCACACACACACACACCACCACCCAGACACTGTGACTTATATATATGCACACACACACACCACATCCCAGACACTGAGACTTATATATATGCACACACACACATCACGGCCCAGACACTTTGACTTATATAAACGCACACACACACACCACAGCCCAGACACTGTTACTTAAATATATGCACACACACACACCACATCCCAGACACTGAGACTTATATATATGCACACACACAGACACACACCACAGCCCAGACACTGAGACTTATATATATGCACACATACACCACAGCCCAGACACAGAGACTTATATATATGCACACACAGACACACACACCAGAGCCCAGACACTGAGACTTATATATATGCACTGACACACACACACAACACAGCCCAGACACTGAGACTTATATATATGCACACACACACACATCACAGCGGAGACACTGAGACATATATTTATGCACACACACACACACACACCACAGCCCAGACACTGAGACTTATATATATGCACACAGAAGCACACACACCACAGCCCAGACACTGAGACATATATATATATATGCACACACACACACCGCAGCCCAGACACAGAGACTTATATATATGCATACACACAAACACACATACTCACACACACACACGCACACACACACCACAGCCCAGATACTGAGACTTAGATATATGCACACACACACACACACACACACACACACACCACAGCCCAGACACTGAGACATATGTATATGCACACAAACACACCGCAGCCCAGACACTGAGACTTATATATATGCACACACACAAACACACATACTCACACACACACACACACACACACCACAGCCCAGATACTGAGACTTATATATATGCCACACACACAGACACACACACACACACACACACACACCACAGCCCAGATACTGTGACTTATTATATGCACACACACGCACACAGACACAACATAGCTCAGACCCTGAGACTTATATATAAGCACACACACACATCACAGCCCAGACACCTAGAATTATATATATGCACACACACACAGACACACACACACAGACACACACACACACACCACAGCCCAGATACTGAGACTTATATATATGCACACACACACTCACACACACAAACACACACACACAGACACACACACACACACACCACAGCCCAGACACTGAGACTTATATATATGCACACACACACACACACACCACAGCCCAGACACTGAGACTTATATATATGCACACACACATCACAGCCCAGACACTGAGACTTATATATATGCACACAAACACACACCACAGCGGAGACACTGAGA
>NW_027140953.1:2649788-2654788 GCF_036365525.1 Heterodontus francisci | reverse complement strand
GATTTTTATAAACGACCTGGATGAGGGTGTAGAAGGGTGGGTTAGTAAATTTGCGGATGACACGAAGGTCGGTGGAGTTGTGGATAGTGGCGAAGGGTGTTGGAGGGTACAGAGGGACATAGATAGGCTGCAGAGCTGGGCTGAGAGATGGCAAATGGAGTTTAATGCAGAGAAGTGTGAGGTGATTCACTTTGGAAGGAGTAACAGCAATGCAGAATACTGGGCTAATGGGAAGATTCTTGGTAGTGTAGATGAGCAGAGAGATCTTGGTATCCAGGTACATAAATCCCTGAAAGTTGCTACCCAGGTTAATAGGGCTGTTAAGAAGGCATATGGTGTGTTAGCCTTTATTAGTAGGGGGATCGAGTTTCAGAGCCACGGGGTCATGATGCAGCTGTACAAAACTCTGGTGAGGCCGCACCTGGAGTATTGCGTGCAGTTCTGGTCACCGCATTATAGGAAGGATGTCGAAGCTTTGGAAAGGGTGCAGAGGAGATTTACTAGGATGTTGCCTGGTATGGAAGGAAGGTCTTACGAGGAAAGGCTGAGGGACTTGGGGTTGTTTTCGTTAGAGATAAGGAGGAGGAGAGGTGACTTAATAGAGACATATAAGATAATCAGAGGGTTAGATAGGATGGATAGTGAGAGTCTTTTTCCTCGGATGGCGATGGCAAACACGAGGGGACATAGCTTTAAGTTGAGGGGTGAAAGATATAGGACAGATGTCAGAGGTAGTTTCTTTACGCAGAGAGTAGTAGGGGCGTGGAACGCCCTGCCTGCAACAGTAGTAGACTCGCCAACTTTAAGGACATTTAAGTGGTCATTGGATAGACATATGGATGTAAATGGAATAGTGTAGGTCAGATGATCGGCGCAACATCGAGGGCCGAAGGGCCTGTACTGCGCTGTAATATTATAATTCTAATTCTAATTCTAAAAAAAAAACAACATAGCTCAGACCCTGAGACATATATATATGCACACACACACATCACAGCCCAGACACTGAGACTTATATATATGCACACACACACACCTCAGCCCAGACACTGAGACTTATATATATGCACACACACACACACCACAGCCCAGACACCTAGAATTATATATATGCACACACACACACACACACACACCACAGCCCAGACACTGAGAATTATATATATTACCACACACACACACACCACAGCCCAGACACTGAGACGTATATATATATATGTACACACACACACACCACAGCCCAGACACTGAGAATTATATATATGCACACACACACACACACACACACAGATCACAGCCCAGACCCTGAGACTTATATATATGCACACACACACACCACAGCGCAGACATTGATACTTACATATATGCACACGCACACACCACAGCCCAGACACTGAGACTTATATATATGCACACACACACCACAGCCCAGACACTGAGAGTTATATATATGCACACACACACACACACACCACAGCCCAGACACTGAGACTTATATAATTGCACACACACACACACACCACAGCGGAGAGACTGAGACATATATTTATGCACACACACACACACACACCACAGCCCAGACACTGAGACTTAGATATATGCACACACAAGCACACACACCACAGCCCAGACACTGAGACTTATGTATATGCACACACACACACACACCACAGCCCAGACACTGAGACTTATATATATGCACACACACACAGACACGCACACTACAGCCCAGACATTGAGACTTATATCTATGCACACACACACCACAGCCCAGACACTGAGACTTATATATATGCACACACACACACACACACACACACAACACACCCAGGCACTTAGACTTATATATATGCACACACACACACACCACAGCCCAGACACTGACACTTATATATATGCACACACACACACACCACAGCGGAGACATTGAGACAACTATTTATGCACACACACACACACACCACAGCCCAGACACTGAGACTTAGATATATGCACACACAAACACACACACCACAGCCCAGACACTGAGACTTATGTATATGCACACGCACACACACACCACAGCCCAGACACTGAGACTTATATATATGCACACAGACACACCACAGCCCAGACACTGAGACTTATGTATATGCACACAAAGACACCACAGCCCAGACAATGAGACTAATATATATGCACACACACAAACACACACACACACACACACCACAGCCCAGATACTGAGACTTATATATGCGCGCGCACACACACACACACACACACACACACACACACACACACACACACACACACACACACACACACACCACAACCCAGATAATGAGACTTATATATATGCACACACACACAAACACACACACACACCACAGCCCAGACACTGGGACTTATATATATGCACACACACACAGACACACACACACAGACACACACACACACACCACAGCCCAGATACTGAGACTTATATATATGCACACACACAGACACACACACACAGACACACACACACAGACACACACACACACACCACAGCCCAGACACTGAGACTTATATATATGCACACACACACACACACCACAGCCCAGACACTGAGACTTATATATATGCACACATACACCACAGCCCAGATACTGTGACTTATTATATGCACACACACGCACACAGACACAACATAGCTCAGACACTGAGACTTATAGCTATGCACACACACACACATCACAGCCCAGACACTGAGACTTATATATATGCACACAAACACACACCACAGCGGAGACACTGAGACATATATTTATGCACACACACACACACACCGCAGCCCAGACACTGAGACTTATATATATGCACACACAAGCACACACACCACAGCCCAGACACTGAGACTTATATATATGCACACACACAAACACACACACACACACACACACCACAGCCCAGACACTGAGACTTATATATATGCACACACACAGACACACCACAGCACAGACACTGAGAATTATATATATGCACACACACACACACACACATCACAGCCCAGACCCTGAGACTTATATATATGCACACACACACACACCACAGCGCAGACACTGATACTTACATATATGCACACGCACACACCACAGCCCAGACACTGAGACTTATATATATGCACACACACACCACAGCCCAGAGACTGAGAGTTATATATATGCACACACACACCACAGCCCAGACACTGAGACTTATATATATGCACACACACACAACAGCCCAGACACTGAGACTTATATATATGCACACACACACACACACACCACAGCCCAGACACTGAGACTTATATAATTGCACACACACACACACACCACAGCGGAGAGACTGAGACATATATTTATGCACACACACACACACACACCACAGCCCAGACACTGAGACTTAGATATATGCACACACACACACCACAGCCCAGACACTGAGACTTATGTATATGCACACACACACACACCACAGCCCAGACACTGAGACTTATATATATGCACACACACACAGACACGCACACTACAGCCCAGACACTGAGACTTATATATATGCACACACACACCACAGCCCAGACACTGAGACTTATATATATGCACACACACACCACACCCAGGCACTTAGACTTATATATATGCACACACACACACACACACCACAGCCCAGACACTGAGACTTATATATATGCACACACACACACACCACAGCGGAGACATTGAGACAACTATTTATGCACACACACACACACACCACAGCCCAGACACTGAGACTTAGATATATGCACACACAAGCACACACACCACAGCCCAGACACTGAGACTTATGTATATGCACATGCACACACACACCACAGCCCAGACACTGAGACTTATATATATGCACACACACACACCACAGCCCAGACACTGAGACTTATGTATATGCACACAAACATACCACAGCCCAGACACTGAGACTTATATATATGCACACACACAAACACACACACACACACACACACCACAGCCCAGATACTGAGACTTATATATGCGCACACACACACACACACACACACACACACACCACAACCCAGATAATGAGACTTATATATATGCACACACACACAAACACACACACACACCACAGCCCAGACACTGAGACTTATATATATGCACACACACACAGACACACACACACAGACACACACACACACACCACAGCCCAGATACTGAGACTTATATATATGCACACACACACACACACACAGACACACACACACAGACACACACACACACACCACAGCCCAGACACTGTGACTTATATATATGCACACACACACACACACACCACAGCCCAGACACTGAGACTTATATATATGCACACACACACCACAGCCCAGATACTGTGACTTATTATATGCACACACACGCACACAGACACAACATAGCTCAGACACTGAGACTTATAGCTATGCACACACACACACATCACAGCCCAGACACTGAGACTTATATATATGCACACAAACACACACCACAGCAGAGACACTGAGACATATATTTATGCACACACACACACACCACAGCCCGGACACCAGGTGATTTAGAGCTTTGGATCAGAAATTGGCTAGCTGAAAGAAGACAGAGGGTGGTGGTTGATGGCAAATGTTCATCCTGGAGTTTAGTTACTAGTGGTGTACCGCAAGGTTCTGTTTTGGGGCCACTGCTGTTTGTCATTTTTATAAACGACCTGGATGAGGGTGTAGAAGGGTGGGTTAGTAAACTTGCGGATGACACGAAGGTCGGTGGAGTTGTGGATAGTGGCGAAGGGTGTTGTAGGGTACAGAGGGACATAGATAGGCTGCAGAGCTGGGCTGAGAGATGGCAAATGGAGTTTAATGCGGAGAAGTGTGAGGTGATTCACTTTGGAAGGAGTAACAGCAATGCAGAGTACTGGGCTAATGGGAAGATTCTTGGTAGTGTAGATGAGCAGAGAGATCTTGGTATCCAGGT
>NW_027140953.1:157500-160000 GCF_036365525.1 Heterodontus francisci | reverse complement strand
TACACACACACACACACACACACACACACACACACCACAGCCCAGGCACTGAGAAGTATATATTTACACACACACACACACACACACACACACACACACCACAGCCCAGGCACTGAGAAGTATATATTTACACACACACACACACACACACACACACACACACCACAGCCCAGGCACTGAGAAGTATATATTTACACACACACACACACACACACACACACACACACCACAGCCCAGGCACTGAGAAGTATATATTTACACACACACACACACACACACACACACACACACCACAGCCCAGGCACTGAGAAGTATATATTTACACACACACACACACACACACACACACACACACCACAGCCCAGGCACTGAGAAGTATATATTTACACACACACACACACACACACACACACACACACCACAGCCCAGGCACTGAGAAGTATATATTTACACACACACACACACACACACACACACACACACCACAGCCCAGGCACTGAGAAGTATATATTTACACACACACACACACACACACACACACACACACCACAGCCCAGGCACTGAGAAGTATATATTTACACACACACACACACACACACACACACACACACCACAGCCCAGGCACTGAGAAGTATATATTTACACACACACACACACACACACACACACACACACCACAGCCCAGGCACTGAGAAGTATATATTTACACACACACACACACACACACACACACACACACCACAGCCCAGGCACTGAGAAGTATATATTTACACACACACACACACACACACACACACACACACCACAGCCCAGGCACTGAGAAGTATATATTTACACACACACACACACACACACACACACACACACCACAGCCCAGGCACTGAGAAGTATATATTTACACACACACACACACACACACACACACACACACCACAGCCCAGGCACTGAGAAGTATATATTTACACACACACACACACACACACACACACACACACCACAGCCCAGGCACTGAGAAGTATATATTTACACACACACACACACACACACACACACACACACCACAGCCCAGGCACTGAGAAGTATATATTTACACACACACACACACACACACACACACACACACCACAGCCCAGGCACTGAGAAGTATATATTTACACACACACACACACACACACACACACACACACCACAGCCCAGGCACTGAGAAGTATATATTTACACACACACACACACACACACAGCCCAGGCACTGAGAAGTATATATTACACACACACACACACACACCACAGCCCAGGCACTGAGAAGTATATATTTACACACACACACACACACACACACACACACACACACCACAGCCCAGGCACTGAGAAGTATATATTTACACACACACACACACACACACACACACACACACCACAGCCCAGGCACTGAGAAGTATATATTTACACACACACACACACACACACACACACACACACCACAGCCCAGGCACTGAGAAGTATATATTTACACACACACACACACACACACACACACACACACCACAGCCCAGGCACTGAGAAGTATATATTTACACACACACACACACACACACACACACACACACCACAGCCCAGGCACTGAGAAGTATATATTTACACACACACACACACACACACACACACACACACCACAGCCCAGGCACTGAGAAGTATATATTTACACACACACACACACACACACACACACACACACCACAGCCCAGGCACTGAGAAGTATATATTTACACACACACACACACACACACACACACACACACCACAGCCCAGGCACTGAGAAGTATATATTTACACACACACACACACACACACACACACACACCACAGCCCAGGCACTGAGAAGTATATATTTACACACACACACACACACACACACACACACACACCACAGCCCAGGCACTGAGAAGTATATATTTACACACACACACACACACACACACACACACACACCACAGCCCAGGCACTGAGAAGTATATATTTACACACACACACACACACACACACACACACACACCACAGCCCAGGCACTGAGAAGTATATATTTACACACACACACACACACACACACACACACACACCACAGCCCAGGCACTGAGAAGTATATATTTACACACACACACACACACACACACACACACACACCACAGCCCAGGCACTGAGAAGTATATATTTACACACACACACACACACACACACACACACACACCACAGCCCAGGCACTGAGAAGTATATATTTACACACACACACACACACACACACACACACACACCACAGCCCAGGCACTGAGAAGTATATATTTACACACACACACACACACACACACACACACACACCACAGCCCAGGCACTGAGAAGTATATATTTACACACACACACACACACACACACACACACACACCACAGCCCAGGCACTGAGAAGTATATATTTACACACACACACACACACACACACACACACACA
>NW_027140953.1:37500-150000 GCF_036365525.1 Heterodontus francisci | reverse complement strand
CCATACACACACACACACACACACCACAGTCCAGAAACTGAGACTTATATATATATATACACACACACACCACAGTCAAGAAACTGAGATATATATATATAAACACACACACACCACAGTCCAGAAACTGAGACTTATATATATATATGTACACACACACACACACCGCATTCCAGACCCTGAAACATATATATATACAAACACACACCAAAGTCCAGGCCCTGTGACTTATATATATACACACACACACCCCAGTCCATGCCCTGAGACTTATATATATACACACACACACCACAGTCCCGGCCCTGAGACATATATATGCACAAACACACACCACAGTCCAGGCCCTGAGACTTATATATATATATGCACACACCAAGCACAGTCCAGGCCCTGTGACTTATATATATACACACACACACCACAGTCCAGGCACTGAGACTTATATATATACACACACACACACCACAGTCCAGGCATTGAGACTTATATATATATATGCACACACAAACCACTGTCCAGGCCCTGGGACTTCTATATATACACACACACACACCACAGACCAGGCCCTGAGACATTTATATATACACACACACACACCACAGTCCAGGCCCTGCTACTTATATATCTACACACACGCACACAGCAGTCCAGGCCCTGAGACTTATATATAGATATATATATATATACACACACACCACATTCCAGGCCCTGAGACTGATATATGTACACACAAACACACTACAGTCCAGGCCCTGAGACTTATATATATATATACACACAGACACACCACAGTCCAGGACCTGAGACTTATATATATATATACACACACACACACCACAGTCCAGGCCAGGAGAATTCTATATATACACACACACATACCACAGTCCACGCCCTGTGACTTATATATGTATACATGCACAAACCACAGTCCAGAAACTGAGACTTATATATATACACACACACACCACAGTCCAGGCCCTGAGACTTATGTATGTATACACACACACACCACAGTCCAGAAACTTAGACTTATATATATACACACACACACACCACAGTCCAGAAACTGAGACTTATATATATATATACACACACACACCACAGTACAGAAGCTGAGACTTATCTATACACACACACACACACCGCAGTCCTGAAACTGAGACTTATATATATACACACACACACACACCACAGTCCAGAAACTGAGACTTATATATATATATACACATACACACAAAAGTCCAGAAACTGAGACTTATATCCATACACACACACACACACACCACAGTCCAGAAACTGAGACTTATATATATATACACACACACACCACAGTCAAGAAACTGAGACTTATATATAAACACACACACACACCACAGTCCAGAAACTGAGACTTATATATATATATGTACACACACACACACACCGCATTCCAGACCCTGAAACATATATATATACAAACACACACCAAAGTCCAGGCCCTGTGACTTATATATATACACACACACACACCACAGTCCATGCCCTGAGACTTATATATATACACACACACACCACAGTCCTGGCCCTGAGACATATATATGCACAAACACACACCACAGTCCAGGCCCTGAGACTTATATATATATACAAACACATACACCACAGTCCAGGCCCTGAGACATATATATACAAAAACACACACCACAGTCCAGGCCCTGAGACTTATATATATACACACACACACACCACAGTCCAGGCCCTGAGACATATATATATATATATGCACACACACACCAAAGTCCAGGCCCTGAAACTTATATATATATACACACACACACACCACAGTCCTGGCCTTGAGACTTATATATATATAGACACACACACACAACACAGTCCAGGCCCTGCCACTTATATACATACACACACACACACCACAGTCCAGGCCCTGAGACTTATATATAGATATATATATACACACACACCACAGTCCAGGCCATGAGACATATATATACAAAAACACACACCACAGTCCAGGCCATGAGACTTATATATATACACACACACATACACACCACAGTCCAGGCCCTGAAACATATATATATATACACACACCACAGTCCAGACCCTGAGACGTATATATATATACACACACAATCCACAGTCCTGGCCCTGAGACTTAGATATATAGACACACACACACCACAGTCCAGGCCCTGCCACTTATATATATATATACACACACACCAAAGTCCAGGCCCTGAGACTTATATATATATACACACACACACCACAGTCCTGGCCCTGAGACTTAGATATATAGACACACACACACCACAGTCCATGCCCTGCCACTTATATATATACACACACACACACACCACAGTCCAGGCCCTGAGACTTATATATAGATATATATATGCACACACACCACAGCCCAGGCTCTGAGATTATATATATACACACAGACACACCACAGTCCAGGCCCTGAGACTGATATATGTACACACACACACAGACCACAGTCCAGGCCCTGAGACTTAATACACACACACCACAGTCCAGGCCCTGAGACTTATATATATATATATATATATATACACCCACACACGACAGTCCAGACCCTGAGAATTATATATATATATGCACACACACCACCGTCCAGGCCCTGAGACATGGATATATATGCACACACACACCACAGTCCAGGCCCTGAGATTTATATATATATACACACACACCACAGTCCAGGCCCTGAGACTTATATATACACACACACACACACCACAGTCCAGGCCCTGCCACGTATATATATACACACACACCACAATCCAGGCCCTGAGACTTATATGTGCATATATTTTACACACACACCACATTCCAGGCCCTGAGACTTATATATATACTCACAGACACACTACAGTCCAGGCCCTGTGACTGATATATGTACACACACACATATCACAGTCCAGGCCCTGAGACTTATATATATATATATATATATATACACACACACCACAGTCCAGGCCCTGAGACTTATATATATATCTACAGACACACACCACAGTCCAGAAACTGAGACTTATATATATACACACACACACACGACAGTCCAGACCATGAGAATTATATATATATACACACACCACAATCCAGGCATTGAGACTTATATATATATATGCACACACAAACCACTGTCCAGGCCCTGGGACTTATATATATACACACACACACACCACAGACCAGGCCCTGAGACTTATATATATATATATATATATATACACACAGACACACCACAGTCCAGGCCCTGAGACTTATATATATATATACACACACACACACACCACAGTCCAGGCCCTGAGACTTATATTTATATATATACACACAGACACACCACAGTCCAGGCCCTGAGACTTATATATATATATACACACACACACACCACAGTCCAGGCCCGGAGAATTCTATAGATACACACACACATACCACAGTCCAGGCCCTGTGACTTATATATGTATACATACACAAACCACAGTCCAGAAACTGAGACTTATATATATATACACACACACACACACCACAGTCCAGGCCCTGAGACTTATATATGTATACACACACACACCACAGTCCAGAAAGTTAGACTTATATATATACACACACACACACCACAGTCCAGAAACTGAGACTTATATATATACACACATACACACCACAGTCCAGGACCTGAGACCTATACTTCTATACACACACACACACCACAGTCCAGAAACTGAGACTTATATATATATACACACACACCACAGTCCAGGCCCTGAGACTTATATATGTATACACACACACACAACAGTCCAGAAACTGAGACTTATATATATAGAAATATATATATGCACACACACCACAGTCCAGGCCCTGAGACTTATATATATATATATATATACACACACACCACAGTCCAGAACTGAGACTTGTATATATACACACACAGACACCACAGTCCACGCCTTGAGACTTATACATATATACACACACATACTAAAGTCCAGACCCTGAGACTTATATATATACACACACACACCACAGCCCAGGCTCTGAGACTTATATATGTATACACACACACCACAGTCCAGAACCTGAGACTTATATTTATAGAAATATATACAGACAAACACACCACAGTCCAGGGCCTGAGACTTATATATATACACACACACACCACGGTCCAGACCCTGAGACTTATATATATATGCACTCACACCACGGTCCAGGCCCTGAGACTTATATACATATACACACACACCACATTCCAGGCCTGAGACTTATATATATACTCACAGACACACTGCAGTCCAGGCCCTGTGACTGATATATGTACACACACACATATCACAGTCCAGGCCCTGAGACTTATATATATATATATACACCCACACACCACTGTCCAGGCCCTGAGTCTTATATATATATATATATATATATATACACACACACACCACAGTCCAGGCCCTGAGACTTATATATATATATATATATATATACACACACACCACAGTCCAGGCCCTGAGACTTATATATATATCTACAGACACACACCACAGTCCAGAAACTGAGACTTATATATATACACACACACACACGACAGTCCAGACCATGAGAATTATATATATATACACACACCACAGTCCAGGCATTGAGTCTTATATATATATATGCACACACAAACCACTGTCCAGGCCCTGGGACTTCTATATATACACACACACACACCACAGACCAGGCCCTGAGACTTATATATATACACACACACACACATCAGTCCAGGCCCTGCCACTTATATATCTACACACACGCACACAGCAGTCCAGGCCCTGAGACTTATATATATATATATATATATATATACACACACACCACATTCCAGGCCCTGAGACTGATATATGTACACACAAACACACCACAGTCCAGGCCCTGAGACTTATATATATATATACACACAGACACACCACAGTCCAGGCCCTGAGACTTATATATATATATACACACACACACACACCACAGTCCAGGCCCTGAGACTTATATATATATATACACACACACACACCACAGTCCAGGCCCGGAGAATTCTATAGATACACACACACATACCACAGTCCAGGCCCTGTGACTTATATATGTATACATACACAAACCACAGTCCAGAAACTGAGACTTATACATATACACACACACACACACCACAGTCCAGGCCCTGAGACTTATATATGTATACACACACACACCACCGTCCAGAAACTTAGACTTATATATATACACACACACACACCACAGTCCAGAAACTGAGACTTATATATATACACACATACACACCACAGTCCAGGCCCTGAGACCTATACTTCTATACACACACACACACCACAGTCCAGAAACTGAGACTTATATATATATACACACACACCACAGTCCAGGCCCTGAGACTTATATATGTATACACACACACACAACAGTCCAGAAACTGAGACTTATATGGATAGAAATATATATATGCACACACACCACAGTCCAGGCCCTGAGACTTATATATATATACACACACACACCACAGTCCAGAACGGATACTTGTATATATACACACACACACACACACCACAGCCCAGGCCCTGAGACTTATATCTGTATACACACACACCACAGTCCAGAACCTGAGACTTATATTTATAGAAATATATATATATACACACACACCACAGTCCAGGCCCTGAGACTTATATATACACACACACACACACCACAGTCCAGGCCTGTGACTTATATATATACAGACAAACACACCACAGTCCAGGGCCTGAGACTTATATATATACACACACACACACCACGGTCCAGACCCTGAGACTTATATATATACGCACTCACACCACGGTCCAGGCCCTGAGACTTATATACATATACACACACACCACAGTCCAGGCCCTGAGACTTATATATATACACACACACACCACAGTCCAGGTCCTGACACTTATATATGTACACACACACACACCACAGTCCAGAAACTGAGACTTATATATATAAACAAACACACACCACAGTACAGTAACTGAGACTTATATATATATATATGCACACACACACCACAGTCCAGACCCTGAGACTTATATATGTATACACACACACCACAGTCCAGAACCTGAGACTTATATAGATAGAAATATATATATACACACACACCACAATCCAGGCCCTGGGACTTATATATATATACACACACACAGCACAGTCCAGAAACTGAGACTTATATATATACACACACAAACACACCACAGTCCGGGCCCTGAGACTTATATATATACACACACACATACCACAGTCCAGACCCTGAGACTTATATATATATATACACACACACACCACAGTCCAGAACCTGTGACTTATATATGTATACACACACACAAACCACAGTCCAGGCCCTGAGACTTATATATATACAAACACACACCACAGCCCAGGCCCTGAGACTTATATATGTCTACACACACACCACAGTCCAGAACCTGAGATTTATATATGTACACACACACACAAACCACAGTCCAGTCCCTGAGACTTATATATATGCACACACACACCACAGCCCAGGCCCTGAGACTTATATATGTATACACACACACCACCGTCCAGAACCTGAGACTTATATATACACACACACACGCACCACAGTCCAGGCTCTGAGACTTATATATATACACACACACACATCACAGTCCAGGGCCTGAGACCTATATATATATACACACATACCACGGTCCAGGCCCAGAGACTTATATATATCTACACACACACCACAGTCCAGGCCCTGAGACTTATATAGATACACACACACACACCACAGTCCAGGCCCTGAGACTTATATATATAGAAATATATATAGACACACACAACACAGTCCATGCCCTGAGACTTATATATACACACACACACGCACCACAGTCCAGGCTCTGAGACTTATATAGATACACACACACACACCACAGTCCAGGCCCTGAGACATATATATACACACACACACAACAGTCCGGGCACTGAGACATATATAAATACACAGACACACACACCACAGTCCAGCCATGAGACTGATATATATACACACACACACACCACAGCCCCGGCCCTGAGCCTTATATATGTACACACATACCACAGTCCAGAAGCTGAGACTTATATATGGATACACACACAGACCACAGTCCAGAACCTGAGACTTATATAGATAGAAATATATATACACACACACACCACAGTCCAGGCCCTGAGACTTATATATGCATAAACACACAGACCACAGTCCAGAACCTGAGACTTATATAGATAGAAATATATATATACACACACATCACAGTCCAAGCCCTGAGACTTATATATATATGCACACACACACCACAGTCCAGAAACTGCGACTTATATATATATATACACACACACATCACAGTCCAGGCCCTGAGACTTATATATATACACACACACACAGCACAGTCCAGGGCCTGAGACCTATATATATACACACACACACCATGGTCCAGGCCCTGAGACTTAATTAGATAGAAATATATATATACACATACACCACAGTCCAGGCCCTGAGACTTATGTATATATACACACACACAGCACAGTACAGAAACTGAGACTTATATATATAAACACACAAACACACCACAGTCCAGGCCCTGAGACTTATATATATGTACACACACATACCACAGTCCAGACCCTGAGACTTATATATATATATGTACACACACACACCACAGTCCAGAACCTGAGACTTATATATGTACACACACACACAAACCACAGTCCAGGCCCTGAGACTTATATATGTATACACACACACCACAGTCCAGACCCTGAGACTTATATAAATATATATACACACACACACCACACTCCAGAACCTGAGACTTATATATATAGAAATATATATATACACACACACCACAGTCCAGGCCCTGAGACCTATATATACAAACACACACACACCACAGTCCAGGCCCTGAGACTTATATATATACACACACACACACCACAGTCCAGGGCCTGAGACCTATATATATACACACCCACCACGGTGCAGGCCCTGAGACTTATATATATCTACACACACACCACAGTCCAGGCCCTGAGACTTATATAGATACACACACAAACAACACAGTCCACGCCCTGAGACATATATATACACACACACACACCACAGTCCAGGCCCTGAGACATATATAAATACACAGACACACACACAGTACAGTCCAGGCCCGGAGACTTATATATATATACACACACACACTCCACAGTCCAGGCCCTGAGACATATATACACACACACATACCACAGTCCAGACCCTGAGACTTATATATATACAAACACACACACACCACGGACCAGGCCCTGAAACTTATATATATACACACACACACACCACAGCCCCGGCCCTGAGACTTATATATGTACACACACACCACAGTCCAGAAACTGAGAATGATATATATATACACACACACACCACAGTCCAGGCCCTGAGACTTATATATGTATACACACACACCACAGTCCAGAAGCTGAGACTTATATAGATAGAAATATATATATACACACACATCACAGTCCAGGCCCTGAGACTTATATATATATGCACACACACACCACAGTCCAGAAACTGAGACTTATATATGTATATACACACACACACCACAGTCCAGAACCTGAGACTTATATATATACACACACAAACACCACAGTTGAGGCCCTGAGACTTATATATATACACACACACACAGCACAGTCCAGGGCCTGAGACCTATATATATACACACACACACCACAGTCCAGGCCCTGAGACTTATATATATATACACACACACACCACGGTCAGGCCCTGAGACTTATATATATATATACACACACACCACAGCCCAAGCCCTGAGACTTATATATGTATACACACACACCACGGTCCAGGCCCTGAGACTTATATAGATACACACACACACACCACATTCCAGGCCCTGAGACATATATATACACACACACACCACAGTCCAGGCCCTGAGACATATATAAATACACAGACACACACACACTACAGTCCAGGCCCGGAGACTTATATATATATACACACACAAACTCCACAGTCCAGGCCCTGAGACATATATATACACACACGTACCACAGTCCAGACCCTGAGACTTATATATATACAAACACACACACACCACGGTCCAGGCCCTGAGACTTATATATATATACACACACACACCACAGTCCAGCCATGAGACTGATATATATACTCACACACACACCACAGCCCCGGCCCTGAGACTTATATATGTACACACACACCACAGTCCAGAAACTGAGACTTATATATTTACACACACACACCACAGTCCAGGCCCTGAGACTTATATATGTGTACACACACACCACAGTCCAGAACCTGAGACTTATATAGATAGAAATATATATATACACACACATCACAGTCCAGGCCCTGAGACTTATATATATATGCACACACACACCACAGTCCAGAAACTGAGACTTATATATATATACACACACACACACCACAGTCCAGGCCCTGAGACTTATATATATGCACACACACACACCACAGTCCAGAACCTGAGACTTATATGTATACACACACACACACCACAGTTGAGGCCCTGAGACTTATATATATACACACACAACACAAGCACAGTCCAGGGCCTGAGACCTATATATTATATACACACACACACCACGGTCCATGCCCTGAGACTTATATAGATAGAAATATATATATACACACACACCACAGTCCAGGCCCTGAGACTTATATATATATACACACACACAGCACAGTACAGAAACTGAGCCTTATATATATACACACACAAACACACCACAGTCCAGGCCCTGAGACTTATATATATGCACACACACACACTACAGTCCAGAACCTGAGACTTATATATGTACACAAACACACAAACCACAGTCCAGGCCCTGAGACTTATATATATATACACACACACACCACAGCCCAGGCCCTGAGACTTATATATGTATACACACACACCACAGTCCAGAACCTGAGACTTATATATATAGAAATATATATATACACACACGCCACAGTCCAGGCACTGAGACTTATATATATACACACACACACACCACAGTCCAGGGCCTGAGACCTATATATATACACACACACTACGGTGCAGGCCCTGAGACATACATATATGCACACACACACCACGGACCAGGCCCTGAGACTTATATATATCTACACACACACCACTGTCCAGGCCCTGAGACATATATAGATACACACACACACAACACAGTCCAGGCCCTGAGACATATATATACACACACACACCACAGTCCAGGCCCTGAGACATATATAAATACACAGACACACACACACTGCAGTCCAGGCCCGGAGACTTATATATATATACACACACACACTCCACAGTCCAGGCCCTGAGACATATATATACACACACATACCACAGTCCAGACCCTGAGACTTATATATATACAAACACACACACACACCAAGGTCCAGGCCCTGAGACTTATATATATATACACACACACACCACAGTCCCGGCCCTGAGACTTTTATATGTACACACACACCACAGTCCAGAAACTGAGACTTATATATATATACACACACACACCACAGTCCAGGCCCTGAGACTTATATATGTATACACACACACCACAGTCCAGAACCTGAGACTTATATAGATAGAAATATATATATATACACACACACCACAGTCCAGGCCCTGAGACTTATATATATATGCACACACACACCACAGTCCAGAAACTGAGACTTATATATATACACACACACACACACCACAATCCAGGCCCTGAGACTTATATATATATACACACAGTCATACCACAGTCCAGGCCCTGAGATATATACATATATATATATATATACATATGTCTCAGGGCCTGGAGTGTGGTGTGTGAGTGTATAAATATATAAGTCTCAGGGCCTGGACTGTGGTGTGTGTGTATATAAATATATAAGTCTCAGGGCCTGGACTGTGGTGTGTGTGTGCATATATTTATATAAGTCTAAGGGTCTGGACTGTGGTGTGTCTGTGTGTGTATATATATAAGTCTCAGGGCCTGGACTGTGGTGTGTGTGTGTATATATATATATATATGTCTCGGGGCCTGGACTGTGGTGTGTGTGTATATATATACCTATATATAAGTCTCAGGGCCTGGACTGTGGTGTGTGTGTGTGTATATATATAAGTCTCATGGCCTGGACTGTTGTGTGTGTGTGTATATATATATAGGTCTCAGGGCCTGGTCAGTAGTGTGTGTGTGTATATATGTATACACACACACACACCACAGTCCAGGCCCTGAGACTTATATATATACACACACACACACCACAGGCCAGGCACTGAGACTAATATATAGGTATATATATATACACACACACGACAATCCATCCCCGAGACTTATATATATACACACACACACACACCACATTCCAGACCCTGAGCCTTATATATATATATATACACACACACCACAGTCCAGACCCTGCGACTTATATAAATATACAAACACACACACCACAGTCCAGGCCCTGAGACTTATATATATATATACACACACCACAGTCCAGAAACTGAGACTTATATATATATACACACACACACACCACAGTCCAGGCCCTGAGACTTATGTATGTATACACACACACACACCACAGTCCAGGCCCTGAGACCTATATATATACACACACACACACACACCACAGTCCAGAAACTGAGACTTATATATATATACACACACACACCACAGTCCATAAACTGAGACTTATATATATACACACACACACACCACAGTCCAGGCCCCGCGACCTATATATATACACACACACATACCACAGTCCAGACCCTGAGACTTATATATATATATATACACACACACACCACAGTCCAGAAACTGAGACTATATGTATATACACACACACACCACAGTCCAGAAACTGAGACTTATATATATACACACACACATACCACAGTCCAGGCCCTGTGACTTATATATATATATACACACACACCACAGTCCAGAAACTGAGACTTATATATATACACACTCACACACACTAGTCCAGGCCCTGAGACTTATATATATATACACACACACAGCACAGTCCAGAAACTTAGACTTATATATATACACACACAGACACCACAGTCCAGAAACTGAGACTTATATATATACACACACACACACCACAGTCCATGCCCTGAGTCTTATATATGTATACACACACGCACCACAGTCCTGAAACTGAGACTTATCTATACACACACACTACACACACCACAGTCCAGAAACTGAGACTTATATATATACACACACACACAACACAGTCCAGAAACTGAGACTTATATATATATATACACACACACACAAAAGTCCAGAAACTGAGACTTATATACATACACACACACACACACACACACACCACAGTCCAGAAACTGAGACTTATATATATACACACACGCACACCACAGTCCAGAAACTGAGACATATATATAGACACACACAAATACCACAGTCCCGAAACTGAGACTTATATATATATACAAAAACACACCACAGTTCAGAAACTGAGACTTATATATATACACACACAACAGTCCAGGCCCTGAGAACTATATTTCTATACACACACACACACCACAGTCCAGAAACTGAGACATTTATATATATACACACACCACAGTCCCGGCCCTGAGACTTATATATGTATACAAACATACCACAGTCCAGAACCTGAGACTTATATATATAGAAATATATATATACACACACACCACAGTCCAGGCCCTGAGACTTATATATATATACACACACACACCACAGTCCAGAAACTGGGACTTGGATATATACACACACACACACCACAGTCCACGCCCTGAGACTTATATATATACACACACACATACCACAGTCCAGACCCTGAGACGTATATATGTATACACACACACGAACCACAGTCCAGGCCCTGAGACTTATATATACACACACACACACCACAGCCCAGGCACTGAGACTTATATATATATACACACACATACCACAGTCCAGAAACTGAGACTTATATATGTAAACACACACACAAACCACTGTCCTGGCCCTGAGACTTATATAAATATACATACACACACACCACTGTCCAGGCCCTGAGACTTATATATATATATACACACACACCACAGTACAGGCCCTGAGACTTATATATGTATACACACACACACACCACAGTCCAGAAACTGAGACTTATATATACATACACACACACACCACAGTCCAGAAACTGAGACTTATATATATACACACACACACACCACAGTCCAGGCCCTGAGACTTATATATGTATACACACACACACACCACAGTCCAGGCCCTGATACCTATATATATACACTCCCACACACCACAGTCCAGAAATTGAGACTGATATATATATACACACACACACCACAGTCCAGAAACTGAGACTTATATATATACACACACACACACCACAGTCCAGACACTGAGACTATATATATATACACACACACACCACAGTCCAGAAACTGAGACTTATATATATACACACACACACACCACAGTCCAGGCCCTTTGACTTATATATATATACACACACACACCACAGTCCAGAAACTGAGACTTATATATATACACACACACACACCACAGTCCATGCCCTGAGTCTTATATATGTATACACACACACACCACAGTCCAGAAACTGAGACTTATCTATATACACACACACACACACCACTGTCCAGAAACTGAGACTTATATATATACACACACACACAACACAGTCCAGAAACTGAGACCTATATATATATACACACACACACAAAAGTCCAGAAACTGAGACTTATATACATACACACACACACACACACACCACAGTCCAGAAACTGAGACTTACATATATATATACACACGCACACCACAGTCCATAAACTGAGACATATGTATAGACACACACAAATACCACAGTCCAGAAACTGAGACTTATATATATATACACAAACACACCACAGTTCAGAAACTGAGACTTATATATATATATACACACACACACCACAGTCCAGGCCCTGAGAACTATATTTCTATACACACACACACACCACAGTCCAGAAACTGAGACATTTATCTATATACACACACCACAGTCCAGGCCCTGAGACATATATATGTATACAAACATACCACAGTCCAGAACCTGAGACTTATATATATGGAAATATATATATACACACACACCACAGTCCAGGCCCTGAGACTTATATATATATACACACACACACACCACAGTCCAGGCCCTGTGACTTATATATATATACACACACACACCACAGTCCAGAAACTGAGACTAAAATATATACACACACACACACCACAGTCCATGCCCTGAGTCTTATATATGTATACACACACACCACAGTCCAGAAACTGAGACTTATCTATACACACACACACACACACACCACAGTCCAGAAACTGAGACTTATATATATACACACACACACAACACAGTCCAGAAACTGAGACTTATATATATATACACACACACACAAAAGTCCAGAAACTGAGACTCATATACATACACACACACACACACACACACACCACAGTCCAGAAACTGAGACTTATATATATACACACACGCACACCACAGTCCAGAAACTGAGACATATATATAGACACACACAAATACCACAGTCCAGAAACTGAGACTTATATATATATACAAAAACACACCACAGTTCAGAAACTGAGACTTATATATATACACACACAACAGTCCAGGCCCTGAGAACTATATTTCTATACACACACACACACCACAGTCCAGAAACTGAGACATTTATATATATACACACACCACAGTCCCGGCCCTGAGACTTATATATGT
This sequence comes from Heterodontus francisci, assembly GCF_036365525.1. Classification (NCBI taxonomy): domain Eukaryota; kingdom Metazoa; phylum Chordata; class Chondrichthyes; order Heterodontiformes; family Heterodontidae; genus Heterodontus; species Heterodontus francisci. The sequence continues at coordinate 134,963 of NW_027140953.1, read as the reverse complement.
ATACAAACATACCACAGTCCAGAACCTGAGACTTATATATATATAGAAATATATATATACACACACACCACAGTCCAGGCCCTGAGACTTATATATATATACACACACACACCACAGTCCAGAAACTGGGACTTGGATATATACACACACACACACCACAGTCCACGCCCTGAGACTTATATATATACACACACACATACCACAGTCCAGACCCTGAGACGTATATATGTATACACACACACGAACCACAGTCCAGGCCCTGAGACTTATATATATACACACACACACCACAGCCCAGGCACTGAGACTTATATATATATACACACACATACCACAGTCCAGAAACTGAGACTTATATATGTAAACACACACACAAACCACTGTCCTGGCCCCGAGACTTATATAAATATACATACACACACACCATTGTCCAGGCCCTGAGACTTATATATATATATACACACACACACCACAGTCCAGGCCCTGAGATTTATATATGTATACACACACACACACCACAGTCCAGAAACTGAGACTTATATATACATACACACACACACCACAGTCCAGAAACTGAGACTTATATATATACACACACACACACCACAGTCCAGGCCCTGAGACTTATATATGTATACACACACACACACACCACAGTCCAGGCCCTGATACCTATATATATACACACACACGCACCACAGTCCAGAAATTGAGACTGATATATATATACACACACACACCACAGTCCAGAAACTGAGACTTATATATATACACACACACACACCACAGTCCAGACACTGAGACTATATATATATACACACACACACCACAGTCCAGAAACTGAGACTTATATATATACACACACACACACCACAGTCCTGGCCCTTTGACTTATATATATATACACACACACACACCACAGTCCAGAAACTGAGACTTATATATATACACACACACACACCACAGTCCATGCCCTGAGTCTTATATATGTATACACACACACACCACAGTCCAGAAACTGAGACTTATCTATATACACACACCACAGTCCAGAAACTGAGACTTATATATATACACACACACACAACACAGTCCAGAAACTGAGACCTATATATATATACACACACACACAAAAGTCCAGAAACTGAGACTTATATACATACACACACACACACACACACACCACAGTCCATAACCTGAGACATATGTATAGACACACACAAATACCACAGTCCAGAAACTGAGACTTATATATATATACACAAACACACCACAGTTCAGAAACTGAGACTTATATATATATATACACACACACACCACAGTCCAGGCCCTGAGAACTATATTTCTATACACACACACACACCACAGTCCAGAAACTGAGACATTTATCTATATACACACACCACAGTCCAGGCCCTGAGACATATATATGTATACAAACATACCACAGTCCAGAACCTGAGACTTATATATATGGAAATATATATATACACACACACCACAGTCCAGGCCCTGAGACTTATATATATATACACACACACACCACAGTCCAGAAACTGGGACTTGTATATATCAACACACACACACCACAGTCCACGCCCTGAGACTTATATATATACACACACACATACCACAGTCCAGACCCTGAGACTTATATATGTATACACACACACGAACCACAGTCCAGGCCCTGAGATTTATATATATACACACACACACCACAGCCCAGGCACTGAGACTTATATATATATACACACACATACCACAGTCCAGACCCTGAGACTTATATATGTATACACACACACAAACCACTGTCCTGGCCCTGAGACTTATATAAATATACATACACACACACCACAGTCCAGGCCCTGAGACTTATATATATATATACACACACAGACCACAGTCCAGGCCCTGAGACTTATATATGTATACACACACACACACCACAGTCCAGAAACTGTGACTTATATATACATACACACACACACCACAGTCCAGAAATTGAGACTTATATATATACACACACACACACCACAGTCCAGGCCCTGAGACTTATATATGTATACACACACACACACCACAGTCCAGGCCCTGATACCTATATATGTACACACACACACACCACAGTCCAGAAACTGAGATTTATATATATATACACACACACACCACAGTCCAGAAACTGAGACTTATATAGATACACACACACACACCACAGTCCAGGCCCCGCGACCTATATATATACACACACACATACCACAGTCCAGACCCTGAGACTTATATATATATATACACACACTGACCACAGTCCAGAAACTGAGACTATATGTATATAAACACACACACCACAGTCCAGAAACTGAGACTTATATATATACACACACACACACCACAGTCCAGGCCCTGTGACTTATATATATATACACACACACACCACAGTCCAGAAAATGAGACTTATATATATATACACACTCACACACACCAGTCCAGGCCCTGAGACTTATATATATATACACTCACACAGCACAGTCCAGAAACTTAGACTTATATATATACACACACAGACACCACAGTCCAGAAACTGAGACTTATATATATACACACACACACACCACAGTCCAGACACTGAGACTATATATATATACACACACACACCACAGTCCAGAAACTGAGACTTATATATATACACACACACACACCACAGTCCAGGCCCTGTGACTTATATATATATACACACACACACCACAGTCCAGAAACTGAGACTTATATATATACACAAACACACCACAGTTCAGAATCTGAGACTTATATATATACACACACACACCACAGTCCAGGCCCTGAGAACTATATTTCTATACACACACACACACACCACAGTCCAGAAACTGAGACATTTATATATATACACACCCCACAGTCCAGGCCCTGAGACTAATATATGTATACAAACATACCACAGTCCAGAACCTGAGACTTATATATATAGAAATATATATATACACACACACCACAGTCCAGGCCCTGAGACGTATATATATATACACACACACACCACAGTCCAGAAACTGGGACTTGTATATATCAACACACACACACCACAGTCCACGCCCTGAGACTTATATATATACACACACACATACCACAGTCCAGACCCTGAGACTTATATATGTATACACACACACGAACCACAGTCCAGGCCCTGAGACTTATATATATACACACACACACCACAGCCCAGGCACTGAGACTTATATATATATACGCACACATACCACAGTCCAGACCCTGAGACTTATATATGTATACACACACACAAACCACTGTCCTGGCCCTGAGACTTATATAAATATACATACACACACACCACAGTCCAGGCCCTGAGACTTATATATGTATACACACACACACACCACAGTCCAGAAACTGTGACTTATATATACATACACACACACACCACAGTCCAGAAATTGAGACTTATATATATACACACACACACACCACAGTCCAGGCCCTGAGACTTATATATGTATACACACACACACACCACAGTCCAGGCCCTGATACCTATATATGTACACACACACACACCACAGTCCAGAAACTGAGACTTATATATATATACACACACACACCACAGTCCAGAAACTGAGACTTATATAGATACACACACACACACACCACAGTCCAGGCCCCGCGACCTATATATATACACACACACATACCACAGTCCAGACCCTGAGACTTATATATATACACACAAACACCACTGTCCACACCCTGAGACACATATATATGTGCACACACACACCCACACCACAGTCCAGGCCCTGAGTCTTATATGCACACACACACCACAGTCCAGGCCCTTAGACTTATATATATTGATATATACACACACACACCACAGTCCAGGCCCTGAGACTTATATATATATATATACACACACTCACACACACTGCAGTCCAGGCCCTGAGACTTATACACACACACACACACACACATTACACTCCAGGCCTTGAGTCTTATATATATTTATATATACACACACACATCACAGTCCAGGCCCTGAGACTGATATATATATATACACACACACACACTACTGACCAGGCCCTGAGACCTATATATATATACACACACACACAACAGTCCAGGCCATGAGACTTATATATATACACACACACACCACAGTCCAGAAACTGGGACTTGTATATATCAACACACACACACCACAGTCCACGCCCTGAGACTTATATATATACACACACACATACCACAGTCCAGACCCTGAGACTTATATATGTATACACACACACGAACCACAGTCCAGGCCCTGAGATTTATATATATACACACACACACACCACAGCCCAGGCACTGAGACTTATATATATATACACACACATACCACAGTCCAGACCCTGAGACTTATATATGTATACACACACACAAACCACTGTCCTGGCCCTGAGACTTATATAAATATACATACACACACACCACAGTCCAGGCCCTGAGACTTATATATATATATACACACACACACCACAGTCCAGGCCCTGAGACTTATATATGTATACACACACACACACCACAGTCCAGCAACTGTGACTTATATATACATACACACACACACCACAGTCCAGAAATTGAGACTTATATATGTATACACACACACACACCACAGTCCAGGCCCTGATACCTATATATGTACACACACACACACCACAGTCCAGAAACTGAGATTTATATATATATACACACACACACCACAGTCCAGAAACTGAGACTTATATAGATACACACACACACACCACAGTCCAGGCCCCGCGACCTATATATATACACACACACATACCACAGTCCAGACCCTGAGACTTATATATATATATACACACACTGACCACAGTCCAGAAACTGAGACTATATGTATATAAACACACACACCACAGTCCAGAAACTGAGACTTATATATATACACACACACACACCACAGTCCAGGCCCTGTGACTTATATATATATACACACACACACCACAGTCCAGAAAATGAGACTTATATATATATACACACTCACACACACCAGTCCAGGCCCTGAGACTTATATATATATACACTCACACAGCACAGTCCAGAAACTTAGACTTATATATATACACACACAGACACCACAGTCCAGAAACTGAGACTTATATATATACACACACACACACCACAGTCCAGACACTGAGACTATATATATATACACACACACACCACAGTCCAGAAACTGAGACTTATATATATACACACACACACACCACAGTCCAGGCCCTGTGACTTATATATATATACACACACACACCACAGTCCAGAAACTGAGACTTATATATATACACAAACACACCACAGTTCAGAATCTGAGACTTATATATATACACACACACACCACAGTCCAGGCCCTGAGAACTATATTTCTATACACACACACACACACCACAGTCCAGAAACTGAGACATTTATATATATACACACCCCACAGTCCAGGCCCTGAGACTAATATATGTATACAAACATACCACAGTCCAGAACCTGAGACTTATATATATAGAAATATATATATACACACACACCACAGTCCAGGCCCTGAGACGTATATATATATACACACACACACCACAGTCCAGAAACTGGGACTTGTATATATCAACACACACACACCACAGTCCACGCCCTGAGACTTATATATATACACACACACATACCACAGTCCAGACCCTGAGACTTATATATGTATACACACACACGAACCACAGTCCAGGCCCTGAGACTTATATATATACACACACACACCACAGCCCAGGCACTGAGACTTATATATATATACACACACATACCACAGTCCAGACCCTGAGACTTATATATGTATACACACACACAAACCACTGTCCTGGCCCTGAGACTTATATAAATATACATACACACACACCACAGTCCAGGCCCTGAGACTTATATATGTATACACACACACACACCACAGTCCAGAAACTGTGACTTGTATATACATACACACACACACCACAGTCCAGAAATTGAGACTTATATATATACACACACACACACCACAGTCCAGGCCCTGAGACTTATATATGTATACACACACACACACCACAGTCCAGGCCCTGATACCTATATATGTACACACACACACACCACAGTCCAGAAACTGAGACTTATATATATATACACACACACACCACAGTCCAGAAACTGAGACTTATATAGATACACACACACACACCACAGTCCAGGCCCCGCGACCTATATATATACACACACACATACCACAGTCCAGACCCTGAGACTTATATATATACACACAAACACCACTGTCCAGACCCTGAGACACATATATATGTGCACACACACACCCACACCACAGTCCAGGCCCTGAGTCTTATATGCACACACACACCACAGTCCAGGCCCTTAGACTTATATATATTGATATATACACACACACACCACAGTCCAGGCCCTGAGACTTATATATATATATATATACACACACTCACACACACTGCAGTCCAGGCCCTGAGACTTATACACACACACACACACACACATTACACTCCAGGCCTTGAGTCTTATATATATTTATATATACACACACACATCACAGTCCAGGCCCTGAGACTGATATATATATATACACACACACACACTACTGACCAGGCCCTGAGACCTATATATATATACACACACACACAACAGTCCAGGCCATGAGACTTATATATATACACACACACACACCACAGTCCAGGCCCTGAGACTTATATATAGGTATATATATACACACACACCACAGTCCAGGCCCCGAGACATATATATATATATACACACACACACCACAGTCCAGGCCCTGAGACTTATATATATACACACACAGACACACCACAGTCCAGACCCTGAGACTTATATAAATATATGCACACACACACCACAGTCCAGGCCCTGAGACTTATATATTTATATACACACACACCACAGTCCAGGCCCTGAGACTTATATATATATATATATATATATATATATATACACACACACCACAGTCCAGACCCTGAGACGTATATATACACACACACACACCACAGTCCAGGCCCTGAGACTTATATATATACACACACACACACCACAGGCCAGGCCCTGAGACTAATATATAGGTATATATATATACACACACACTACAATCCATCCCCGAGACTTATATATATACACACACACACACACCACATTCCAGACCCTGAGCCTTATATATATATACACACACACACCCCACAGTCCAGACCCTGCGACATATATAAATATACAAACACACACACCACAGTCCAGGCCCTGAGACTTATATATATATATACACACACACCACAGTCCAGAAACTGAGACTTATATATATATACACACACACACACCACAGTCCAGGCCCTGAGACTTATGTATGTATACACACACACACACCACAGTCCAGGCCCTGAGACCTATATATATACACACACACACACACACCACAGTCCAGAAACTGAGACTTATATATATATACACACACACACCACAGTCCATAAACTGAGACTTATATATATATACACACACACACCACAGTCCAGGCCCCGCGACCTATATATATACACACACACATACCACAGTCCAGACCCTGAGACTTATATATATATATATACACACACACACCACAGTCCAGAAACTGAGACTATATGTATATACACACACACACCACAGTCCAGAAACTGAGACTTATATATATACACACACACATACCACAGTCCAGGCCCTGTGACTTATATATATATATACACACACACCACAGTCCAGAAACTGAGACTTATATATATACACACTCACACACACTAGTCCAGGCCCTGAGACTTATATATATATACACACACACAGCACAGTCCAGAAACTTAGACTTATATATATACACACACAGACACCACAGTCCAGAAACTGAGACTTATATATATACACACACACACACCACAGTCCATGCCCTGAGTCTTATATATGTATACACACACACACCACAGTCCTGAAACTGAGACTTATCTATACACACACACTACACACACCACAGTCCAGAAACTGAGACTTATATATATACACACACACACAACACAGTCCAGAAACTGAGACTTATATACATACACACACACACACACCACAGTCCAGAAACTGAGACTTATATATATACACACACGCACACCACAGTCCAGAAACTGAGACATATATATAGACACACAGAAATACCACAGTCCCGAAACTGAGACTTATATATATATACAAAAACACACCACAGTTCAGAAACTGAGACTTATATATATACACACACAACAGTCCAGGCCCTGAGAACTATATTTCTATACACACACACACACCACAGTCCAGAAACTGAGACATTTATATATATACACACACCACAGTCCCGGCCCTGAGACTTATATATGTATACAAACATACCACAGTCCAGAACCTGAGACTTATATATATAGAAATATATATATACACACACACCACAGTCCAGGCCCTGAGACTTATATATATATACACACACACACCACAGTCCAGAAACTGGGACTTGGATATATACACACACACACACCACAGTCCACGCCCTGAGACTTATATATATACACACACACATACCACAGTCCAGACCCTGAGACGTATATATGTATACACACACACGAACCACAGTCCAGGCCCTGAGACTTATATATATACACACACACACCACAGCCCAGGCACTGAGACTTATATATATATACACACACATACCACAGTCCAGAAACTGAGACTTATATATGTAAACACACACACAAACCAATGTCCTGGCCCTGAGACTTATATAAATATACATACACACACACCACTGTCCAGGCCCTGAGACTTATATATATATATACACACACACCACAGTACAGGCCCTGAGACTTATATATGTATACACACACACACACCACAGTCCAGAAACTGAGACTTATATATACATACACACACACACCACAGTCCAGAAACTGAGAATTATCTATATACACACACACACACACCACAGTCCTGAAACTGAGACTTATATATATACACACACACACAACACAGTCCAGAAACTGAGACCTATATATATATACACACACACAGAAAAGTCCAGAAACTGAGACTTATATACATACACACACACACACACACACCACAGTCCAGAAACTGAGACTTACATATATATATACACACGCACACCACAGTCCATAAACTGAGACATATGTATAGACACACACAAATACCACAGTCCAGAAACTGAGACTTATATATATATACACAAACACACCACAGTTCAGAAACTGAGACTTATATATATACACACACACACCACAGTCCAGGCCCTGAGAACTATATTTCTATACACACACACACACCACAGTCCAGAAACTGAGACATTTATCTATATACACACACCACAGTCCAGGCCCTGAGACATATATATGTATACAAACATACCACAGTCCAGAACCTGAGACTTATATATATGGAAATATATATATACACACACACCACAGTCCAGGCCCTGAGACTTATATATATATACACACACACACCACAGTCCAGAAACTGGGACTTGTATATATCAACACACACACACCACAGTCCACGCCCTGAGACTTATATATATACACACACACATACCACAGTCCAGACCCTGAGACTTATATATGTATACACACACACGAACCACAGTCCAGGCCCTGAGATTTATACATATACACACACACACCACAGCCCAGGCACTGAGACTTATATATATATACACACACATACCACAGTCCAGACCCTGAGACTTATATATGTATACACACACACAAACCACTGTCCTGGCCCTGAGACTTATATAAATATACATACACACACACCACAGTCCAGGCCCTGAGACTTATATATATATATACACACACACACCACAGTCCAGGCCCTGAGACTTATATATGTATACACACACACACACCACAGTCCAGAAACTGTGACTTATATATACATACACACACACACCACAGTCCAGAAATTGAGACTTATATATATACACACACACACCACAGTCCAGGCCCTGAGACTTATATATGTATACACACACACACACCACAGTCCAGGCCCTGATACCTATATATGTACACACACACACACCACAGTCCAGAAACTGAGATTTATATATATATACACACACACCACAGTCCAGAAACTGAGACTTATATAGATACACACACACACACCACAGTCCAGGCCCCGCGACCTATATATATACACACACACATACCACAGTCCAGACCCTGAGACTTATATATATATATACACACACTGACCACAGTCCTGAAACTGAGACTATATGTATATAAACACACACACCACAGTCCAGAAACTGAGACTTATATATATACACACACACACACCACAGTCCAGGCCCTGTGACTTATATATATATACACACACACACCACAGTCCAGAAACTGAGACTTATATATATATACACACTCACACACACCAGTCCAGGCCCTGAGACTTATATATATATACACTCACACAGCACAGTCCAGAAACTTAGACTTATATATATACACACACAGACACCACAGTCCAGAAACTGAGACTTATATATATACACACACACACACCACAGTCCAGACACTGAGACTATATATATATACACACACACACCACAGTCCAGAAACTGAGACTTATATATATACACACACACACACCACAGTCCAGGCCCTGTGACTTATATATATATACACACACACACCACAGTCCAGAAACTGAGACTTATATATATACACAAACACACCACAGTTCAGAATCTGAGACTTATATATATACACACACACACCACAGTCCAGGCCCTGAGAACTATATTTCTATACACACACACACACACCACAGTCCAGAAACTGAGACATTTATATATATACACACCCCACAGTCCAGGCCCTGAGACTAATATATGTATACAAACATACCACAGTCCAGAACCTGAGACTTATATATATAGAAATATATATATACACACACACCACAGTCCAGGCCCTGAGACGTATATATATATACACACACACACCACAGTCCAGAAACTGGGACTTGTATATATCAACACACACACACCACAGTCCACGCCCTGAGACTTATATATATACACACACACATACCACAGTCCAGACCCTGAGACTTATATATGTATACACACACACGAACCACAGTCCAGGCCCTGAGACTTATATATATACACACACACACCACAGCCCAGGCACTGAGACTTATATATATATACACACACATACCACAGTCCAGAAACTGAGACTTATATATGTAAACACACACACAAACCACTGTCCTGGCCCCGAGACTTATATAAATATACATACACACACACCACTGTCCAGGCCCTGAGACTTATATATATATATACACACACACACCACAGTCCAGGCCCTGAGATTTATATATGTATACACACACACACACCACAGTCCAGAAACTGAGACTTATATATACATACACACACACACCACAGTCCAGAAACTGAGACTTATATATATACACACACACACACCACAGTCCAGGCCCTGAGACTTATATATATATACACACACACACACCACAGTCCAGGCCCTGATACCTATATATATACACACACACACACCACAGTCCAGACACTGAGACTATATATATATACACACACACACCACAGTCCAGAAACTGAGACTTATATATATACACACACACACACCACAGTCCAGGCCCTTTGACTTATATATATATACACACACACACCACAGTCCAGAAACTGAGACTTATATATATACACACACACACACCACAGTCCATGCCCTGAGTCTTATATATGTATACACACACACACACCACAGTCCAGAAACTGAGACTTATCTATATACACACACACACACACCACAGTCCAGAAACTGAGACTTATATATATACACACACACACAACACAGTCCAGAAACTGAGACCTATATATATATACACACACACACAAAAGTCCAGAAACTGAGACTTATATACATACACACACACACACACACACCACAGTCCAGAAACTGAGACTTACATATATATATACACACGCACACCACAGTCCATAAACTGAGACATATGTATAGACACACACAAATACCACAGTCCAGAAACTGAGACTTATATATATATACACAAACACACCACAGTTCAGAAACTGAGACTTATATATATACACACACACACCACAGTCCAGGCCCTGAGAACTATATTTCTATACACACACACACACCACAGTCCAGAAACTGAGACATTTATCTATATACACACACCACAGTCCAGGCCCTGAGACATATATATGTATACAAACATACCACAGTCCAGAACCTGAGACTTATATATATGGAAATATATATATACACACACACCACAGTCCAGGCCCTGAGACTTATATATATATACACACACAGACACCACAGTCCAGAAACTGGGACTTGTATATATCAACACACACACCACAGTCCAGGCCCTGAGAACTATATTTCTATACACACACACACACCACAGTCCAGAAACTGAGACATTTATCTATATACACACACCACAGTCCACGCCCTGAGACTTATATATGTATATACACACACAAACCACAGTCCAGGCCCTGAGATTTATACATATACACACACACACCACAGCCCAGGCACTGAGACTTATATATATATACACACACATACCACAGTCCAGACCCTGAGACTTATATATGTATACACACACACAAACCACTGTGCTGGCCCTGAAACTTATATAAATATACATACACACACACCACAGTCCAGGCCCTGAGACTTATATATATATATACACACACACACCACAGTCCAGGCCCTGAGACTTATATATGTATACACACACACACACCACAGTCCAGGCCCTGATACCTATATATGTACACACACACACACCACAGTCCAGAAACTGAGATTTATATATATATACACACACACACCACAGTCCAGAAACTGAGACTTATATAGATACACACACACACACCACAGTCCAGGCCCCGCGACCTATATATATACACACGCACATACCACAGTCCAAACCCTGAGACTTATATATATATATACACACACTGACCACAGTCCTGAAACTGAGACTATATGTATATAAACACACACACCACAGTCCAGAAACTGAGACTTATATATATACACACACACACACCACAGTCCAGGCCCTGTGACTTATATATATATACACACACACACCACAGTCCAGAAACTGAGACTTATATATATATACACACTCACACACACCAGTCCAGGCCCTGAGACTTATATATATATACACTCACACAGCACAGTCCAGAAACTTAGACTTATATATATACACACACAGACACCACAGTCCAGAAACTGAGACTTATATATATACACACACACACACCACAGTCCAGACACTGAGACTATATATATATACACACACACACACCACAGTCCAGAAACTGAGACTTATATATATACACACACACACACCACAGTCCAGGCCCTGTGACTTATATATATATACACACACACACCACAGTCCAGAAACTGAGACTTATATATATACACAAACACACCACAGTTCAGAATCTGAGACTTATATATATACACACACACACCACAGTCCAGGCCCTGAGAACTATATTTCTATACACACACACACACACCACAGTCCAGAAACTGAGACATTTATATATATACACACCCCACAGTCCAGGCCCTGAGACTAATATATGTATACAAACATACCACAGTCCAGAACCTGAGACTTATATATATAGAAATATATATATACACACACACCACAGTCCAGGCCCTGAGACGTATATATATATACACACACACACCACAGTCCAGAAACTGGGACTTGTATATATCAACACACACACACCACAGTCCACGCCCTGAGACTTATATATATACACACACACATACCACAGTCCAGACCCTGAGACTTATATATGTATACACACACACGAACCACAGTCCAGGCCCTGAGACTTATATATATACACACACACACCACAGCCCAGGCACTGAGACTTATATATATATACACACACATACCACAGTCCAGACCCTGAGACTTATATATGTATACACACACACAAACCACTGTCCTGGCCCTGAGACTTATATAAATATACATACACACACACCACAGTCCAGGCCCTGAGACTTATATATGTATACACACACACACACCACAGTCCAGAAACTGTGACTTATATATACATACACACACACACCACAGTCCAGAAATTGAGACTTATATATATACACACACACACACCACAGTCCAGGCCCTGAGACTTATATATGTATACACACACACACACCACAGTCCAGGCCCTGATACCTATATATGTACACACACACACACCACAGTCCAGAAACTGAGACTTATATATATATACACACACACACCACAGTCCAGAAACTGAGACTTATATAGATACACACACACACACCACAGTCCAGGCCCCGCGACCTATATATATACACACACACATACCACAGTCCAGACCCTGAGACTTATATATATATATACACACACTGACCACAGTCCAGAAACTGAGACTATATGTATATACACACACACACCACAGTCCAGAAACTGAGACTTATATATATATACACACACACACCACAGTCCAGGCCCTGTGACTTATATATATATACACACACACACCACAGTCCAGAAACTGAGACATATATATATACACACTCACACACACCAGTCCAGGCCCTGAGACTTATATATATATACACACACACAGCACAGTCCAGAAACTTAGACTTATATATATACACACACAGACACCACAGTCCAGAAACTGAGACTTATATATATACACACACACACACCACAGTCCAGACACTGAGACTATATATATATAAACACACACAACACAGTCCAGAAACTGAGACTGATATATATACACACACACACACCACAGTCCAGGCCCTGTGACTTATATATATATACACACACACACCACAGTCCAGAAACTGAGACTTATATATACACAAACACACCACAGTTCAGAAACTGAGACTAAGATATATACACACACAACAGTCCAGGCCCTGAGAACTATATTTCTATACACACACACACACACCACAGTCCAGAAACTGAGACTTATATATGTATACAAACATACCACAGTCCAGAACCTGAGACTTATATATATAGAAATATATATATACACACACACCACAGTCCAGGCCCTGAGACTTATATATATATACACACACACACCACAGTCCAGAAACTGGGACTTGGATATATACACACATACACACCACAGTCCACGCCCTGAGACTTATATATATACACACACACATACCACAGTCCAGACCCTGAGACGTATATATGTATACACACACACGAACCACAGTCCAGGCCCTGAGACTTATATATATACACACACACACCACAGCACAGGCACTGAGACTTATATATATATACACACACATACCACAGTCCAGAAACTGAGACTTATATATGTAAACACACACACAAACCACTGTCCTGGCCCCGAGACTTATATATATATATACACACACACCACAGTCCAGGCCCTGAGATTTATATATGTATACACACACACACACCACAGTCCAGAAACTGAGAATTATATATACATACACACACACACCACAGTCCAGAAACTGAGACTTATATATATACACACACACACACCACAGTCCAGGCCCTGAGACTTATATATGTATACACACACACACACACCACAGTCCAGGCCCTGATACCTATATATATACACACACACACACCACAGTCCAGAAATTGAGACTGATATATATATACACACACACACCACAGTCCAGAAACTGAGACTTATATATATACACACACACACACCACAGTCCAGACACTGAGACTATATATATATACACACACACACCACGGTCCAGAAACTGAGACTTATATATATACACACACACACACCACAGTCCAGGCCCTTTGACTTATATATATATACACACACACACCACAGTCCAGAAACTGAGACTTATATATATACACACACACACACCACAGTCCATGCCCTGAGTCTTATATATGTATACACACACACACCACAGTCCAGAAACTGAGACTTATCTATATACACACACACACACACCACAGTCCAGAAACTGAGACTTATATATATACACACACACACAACACAGTCCAGAAACTGAGACCTATATATATATACACACACACACAAAAGTCCAGAAACTGAGACTTATATACATACACACACACACACCACAGTCCATGCCCTGAGTCTTATATATGTATACACACACACACCACAGTCCAGAAACTGAGACTTATCTATATACACACACACACACACCACAGTCCAGAAACTGAGACTTATATATATACACACACACACAACACAGTCCAGAAACTGAGACCTATATACATATACACACACACACAAAAGTCCAGAAACAGAGACTTATATACATACACACACACACACACACACCACAGTCCAGAAACTGAGACTTACATATATATATACACACGCACACCACAGTCCATAAACTGAGACATATGTATAGACACACACAAATACCACAGTCCAGAAACTGAGACTTATATATATATACACAAACACACCACAGTCCAGGCCCTGAGAACAATATTTCTATACACACACACACACCACAGACCAGAAACTGAGACATTTATCTATATACACACACCACATTCCAGGCCCTGAGACATATATATGTATACAAACATACCACAGTCCAGAACCTGAGACTTATATATATGGAAATATATATATACACACACACCACAGTCCAGGCCCTGAGACTTATATATATATACACACACACACCACAGTCCAGAAACTGGGACTTGTATATATCAACACACACACACCACAGTCCACGCCCTGAGACTTATATATATACACACACACATACCACAGTCCAGACCCTGAGACTTATATATGTATACACACACACGAACCACAGTCCAGGCCCTGAGATTTATATATATACACACACACACCACAGCCCAGGCACTGAGACTTATATATATATACACACACATACCACAGTCCAGACCCTGAGACTTATATATGTATATACACACACAAACCACTGTCCTGGCCCTGAGACTTATATAAATATACATGCACACACACCACAGTCCAGGCCCTGAGACTTATATATATATATACACACACACACCACAGTCCAGGCCCTGAGACTTTTATATATATACACACACACACACCACAGTCCAGGCCCTGTGACTTATATATATATACACACACACACCACAGTCCAGAAACTGAGACTTATATATACACAAACACACCACAGTTCAGAAACTGAGACTTATATATATACACACACAACAGTCCAGGCCCTGAGAACTATATTTCTATACACACACACACACACCACAGTCCAGAAACTGAGACTTATATATGTATACAAACATACCACAGTCCAGAACCTGAGACTTATATATATAGAAATATATATATACACACACACCACAGTCCAGGCCCTGAGACTTATATATATATACACACACACACACCACAGTCCAGAAACTGGGACTTGGATATATACACACATACACACCACAGTCCACGCCCTGAGACTTATATATATACACACACACATACCACAGTCCAGACCCTGAGACGTATATATGTATACACACACACGAACCACAGTCCAGGCCCTGAGACTTATATATATACACACACACACCACAGCACAGGCACTGAGACTTATATATATATACACACACATACCACAGTCCAGAAACTGAGACTTATATATGTAAACACACACACAAACCACTGTCCTGGCCCCGAGACTTATATAAATATACATACACACACACCACTGTCCAGGCCCTGAGACTTATATATATATATACACACACACCACAGTCCAGGCCCTGAGATTTATATATGTATACACACACACACACCACAGTCCAGAAACTGAGAATTATATATACATACACACACACACCACAGTCCAGAAACTGAGACTTATATATATACACACACACACACCACAGTCCAGGCCCTGAGACTTATATATGTATACACACACACACACACCACAGTCCAGGCCCTGATACCTATATATATACACACACACACACCACAGTCCAGAAATTGAGACTGATATATATATACACACACACACCACAGTCCAGAAACTGAGACTTATATATATACACACACACACACCACAGTCCAGACACTGAGACTATATATATATACACACACACACCACGGTCCAGAAACTGAGACTTATATATATACACACACACACACCACAGTCCAGGCCCTTTGACTTATATATATATACACACACACACCACAGTCCAGAAACTGAGACTTATATATATACACACACACACACCACAGTCCAGCCCTGAGTCTTATATATGTATACACACACACACCACAGTCCAGAAACTGAGACTTATCTATATACACACACACACACACCACAGTCCAGAAACTGAGACTTATATATATACACACACACACAACACAGTCCAGAAACTGAGACCTATATATATATACACACACACACAAAAGTCCAGAAACTGAGACTTATATACATACACACACACACACCACAGTCCATGCCCTGAGTCTTATATATGTATACACACACACACCACAGTCCAGAAACTGAGACTTATCTATATACACACACACACACACCACAGTCCAGAAACTGAGACTTATATATATACACACACACACAACACAGTCCAGAAACTGAGACCTATATATATATATACACACACACACAAAAGTCCAGAAACTGAGACTTATATACATACACACACACACACACACACACCACAGTCCAGAAACTGAGACTTACATATATATATACACACGCACACCACAGTCCATAAACTGAGACATATGTATAGACACACACAAATACCACAGTCCAGAAACTGAGACTTATATATATATACACAAACACACCACAGTCCAGGCCCTGAGAACTATATTTCTATACACACACACACACCACAGTCCAGAAACTGAGACATTTATCTATATACACACACCACAGTCCAGGCCCTGAGACATATATATGTATACAAACATACCACAGTCCAGAACCTGAGACTTATATATATGGAAATATATATATACACACACACCACAGTCCAGGCCCTGAGACTTATATATATATACACACACACACCACAGTCCAGAAACTGGGACTTGTATATATCAACACACACACACCACAGTCCACGCCCTGAGACTTATATATATACACACACACATACCACAGTCCAGACCCTGAGACTTATATATGTATACACACACACGAACCACAGTCCAGGCCCTGAGATTTATATATATACATACACACACCACAGCCCAGGCACTGAGACTTATATATATATACACACACATACCACAGTCCAGACCCTGAGACTTATATATGTATACACACACACAAACCACTGTCCTGGCCCTGAGACTTATATAAATATACATACACACACACCACAGTCCAGGCCCTGAGACTTATATATATATATACACACACACACCACAGTCCAGGCCCTGAGACTTATATATGTATACACACACACACACCACAGTCCAGAAACTGTGACTTATATATACATACACACACACACCACAGTCCAGAAATTGAGACTTATATATATACACACACACACACCACAGTCCAGGCCCTGAGACTTATATATGTATACACACACACACACCACAGTCCAGGCCCTGATACCTATATATGTACACACACACACACCACAGTCCAGAAACTGAGATTTATATATATACACACACACACACCACAGTCCAGAAACTGAGACTTATATAGATACACACACACACACCACAGTCCAGGCCCCGCGACCTATATATATACACACACACATACCACAGTCCAGACCCTGAGACTTATATCACCACAGTCCAGGCCCTGAGACTTATATATATATACACACACACACCACAGTCCAGAAACTGGGACTTGTATATATCAACACACACACACCACAGTCCACGCCCTGAGACTTATATATATACACACACACATACCACAGTCCAGACCCTGAGACTTATATATGTATACACACACACGAACCACAGTCCAGGCCCTGAGACTTATATATATACACACACACACCACAGCCCAGGCACTGAGACTTATATATATATATACACACACATACCACAGTCCAGACCCTGAGACTTATATATGTATACACACACACAAACCACTGTCCTGGCCCTGAGACTTATATAAATATACATACACACACACCACAGTCCAGGCCATGAGACTTATATATGTATACACACACCACAGTCCAGAAACTGTGACTTATATATACATACACACACACACCACAGTCCAGAAATTGAGACTTATATATATACACACACACACACCACAGTCCAGGCCCTGAGACTTATATATGTATACACACACACACACCACAGTCCAGGCCCTGATACCTATATATGTACACACACACACACCACAGTCCAGAAACTGAGACTTATATATATATACACACACACACCACAGTCCAGAAACTGAGACTTATATAGATACACACACACACGCCACAGTCCAGGCCCCGCGACCTATATATATACACACACACATACCACAGTCCAGACCCTGAGACTTATATATATATATACACACACTGACCACAGTCCAGAAACTGAGACTATATGTATATACACACACACACCACAGTCCAGAAACTGAGACTTATATATATACACACTCACACACACCAGTCCAGGCCCTGAGACTTATATATATATACACACACTCAGCACAGTCCAGAAACTTAGACTTATATATATACACACACAGACACCACAGTCCAGAAACTGAGACTTATATATATACACACACACACACCACAGTCCAGACACTGAGACTATATATATATACACACACACAACACAGTCCAGAAACTGAGACTGATATATATACACACACACACACCACAGTCCAGGCCCTGTGACATATATATATATACACACACACACCACAGTCCAGAAACTGAGACTTATATAAACACAAACACACCACAGTTCAGAAACTGAGACTTATATATATACACACACACACCACAGTCCAGGCCCTGAGAACTATATTTCTATACACACACACACACCACAGTCCAGAAACTGCGACATTTATATATATACACACCCCACAGTCCAGGCCCTGAGACTTATATATGTATACAAACATACCACAGTCCAGAACCTGAGACTTATATATATAGAAATATATATATACACACACACCACAGTCCAGGCCCTGAGACTTATATATATATACACACACACACCACAGTCCAGAAACTGGGACTTGTATATATCAACACACACACACCACAGTCCACGCCCTGAGACTTATATATATATACACACACACGAACCACAGTCCAGGCCCTGAGACTTATATATATACACACACACACCACAGCCCTGGCACTGAGACTTATATATATATACACACACATACCACAGTCCAGACCCTGAGACTTATATATGTATACACACACACAAACCACTGTCCTGGCCCTGAGACTTATATAAATATACATACACACACACCACAGTCCAGGCCCTGAGACTTATATATATATATACACACACGAACCACAGTCCAGGCATTGAGACTTATATATATACACACACACACCACAGCCCAGGCACTGAGACTTATATATATATACACACACATACCACAGTCCAGACCCTGAGACTTATATATGTATACACACACACAAACCACTGTCCTGGCCCTGAGACTTATATATGTATACACACACACACACCACAGACCAGAAACTGAGACTTATATATACATACACACACACACCACAGTCCAGAAACTGAGACTTATATATATACACACACACACACCACAGTCCAGGCCCTGAGACTTATATATGTATACACACACACACACCACAGTCCAGGCCCTGATACCTATATATGTACACACACACACACCACAGTCCAGAAACTGAGACTTATATATATACACACACACATACCACAGTCCAGACCCTGAGACTTATATATATATATACACACACTGACCACAGTCCAGGCCCTGTGACTTATATATATATACACACACACACCACAGTCCAGAAACTGAGACTTATATATATACACACTCACACACACCAGTCCAGCCCCTGAGACTTATATATATATACACACACACAGCACAGTCCAGAAACTTAGACTTATATATATACACACACAGACACCACAGTCCAGAAACTGAGACTTATATATATACACACACACACACCACAGTCCAGGCCCTGAGACTTATATATATATACACACACACAGCACAGTCCAGAAACTTAGACTTATATATATATACACACACAGACACCACAGTCCAGAAACTGAGGCTTATATATATACACACACACACACCACAGTCCAGGCCCTGTGACTTATATATATATACACACACACACCACAGTCCAGAAACAGAGACTTATCTATATACACACACACACCACAGACCAGAAACTGAGACTTATATATATACACACACACACAACACAGTCCAGAAACTGAGACTTATATATATATACACACACACACACAAAAGTCCAGAAACGGAGACTTATATACATACACACACACACACACACACACCACAGTCCAGAAACTGAGACTTATATATTTCTACACACGCACACCAGAGTCCAGAAACTGAGACATATATATAGACACACACACACACCACAGTCCAGAAACTGAGACTTATATATATATACACAAACACACCACTGTTCAGAAACTGAGACTTCTATATATACACACACACAGATACACCACAGTCCAGGCCCTGAGAACTATATTTCTATACACACACACACACCACAGTCCAGAAACTGAGACATTTATATATATACACACACCACAGTCCAGGCCCTGAGACTTATATATGTATACACACAAACCACAGTCCAGAACCTGAGACTTATATATATAGAAATATATATATACACACACACCACAGTCCAGGCCCTGCGACTTATATATATATACACACACACACACACCACAGTCCAGAAACTGAGAGTTATATATGTATACACACACACGAACCACAGTCCAGGCCCTGATACTTATATCTATACACACACACACCACAGCCCAGGCACTGAGACTTATATATATACACACACACAGCACAGCCCAAGCACTGAGAATTATGTATATATACACACACATACCACAGTCCAGAAACTGAGACTTATATATATACACACACACACACCACAGTCCAGGCCCTGTGACTTATATATGTATACACACACACACCACAGTCCAGGCCCTGAGACTTATATATGTATACACACACACACACCACAGTCCAGAAACTGAGACTTATATATACATACACACACACACCACAGTCCAGAAACTGAGACTTAAATATATACACACACACACAGCAAAGTCCAGAAACTTAGACTTATATATATACACACACAGACACAACAGTCCAGAAACTGAGACTTATATATATACACACACACACACCACAGTCCAGACACTGAGACGATATATATATACACACACACACCACAGTCCAGAAACTGTGACTTATATATATAAACAAACACACACCACAGTCCAGGCCCTGTGACTTATATATATACACACACACACCACAGTCCAGAAACTGAGACTTATATATATATATACACACACACACACCACAGTCCATGCCCTGAGCCTTATATATGTATACACACACACCACAGTCCAGAAACTGAGACTTATCTATATACACACACACACACCACAGTCCAGAAACTGAGACTTATATATATACACACACACACAACACGGTCCAGAAACTGAGACTTATATATATATACACACACACACAAAAGTCCAGAAACTGAGACTTATATACATACACACACACACACACACACACCACAGTCCAGAAACTGAGACTTCTATATGTATACACACGCACACCACAGTCCAGGCCCTGTGACTTATATATATATATACACACACACACCACAGTCCAGAAACTGAGACTTATAGATATACACACTCACACACACCAGTCCAGGCCCTGAGACTTATATATATATACACACACACAGCACAGTCCAGAAACTTAGACTTATATATATACACACACAGACACCACAGTCCAGAAACTGAGACTTATATATATATACACACACACACACCACAGTCCAGACACTGAGACTATATATATATATACACACACACACCACAGTCCAGAAACTGAGACTTATATATATATACACACACACACCACAGTCCAGGCCCTGTGACTTATATATATATATATACACACACACACCACAGTCCAGAAACTGAGAATTATATATATACACACACACACACACCACAGTCCATGCCCTGAGTCTTATATATGTATACACACACACACCACAGTCCAGAAACTGAGACTTATCTATATACACACACACACACCACAGACCAGAAACTGAGACTTATATATATACACGCACACACACAACACAGTCCAGAAACTGAGACTTATATATATATACACACACACACAAAAGTCCAGAAACTGAGACTTATATACATACACACACACACACACACACCACAGTCCAGAAACTGAGACTTATATATATATACACACGCACACCACAGTCCAGAAACGGTGACATATATATATATAGACACACACACACACCACAGTCCAGAAACTGAGACTTATATATATATACACAAACACACCACTGTTCAGAAACTGAGACTTATATATATACACACACACACACCGCAGTCCCGGCCCTGAGAACTATATTTCGATACACACACACACACCACATTCCAGAAACTGAGAAATTTATATATATACACACACCACAGTCCAGGCCCAGAGACTTATATATGTATACACACAGACCACAGTCCAGAACCTGAGATTTATATATATAAAAATATATATATACACACACACCACAGTCCAGGCCCTGAGACTTATATATATATATATACACACACACACCACAGTCCAGAAACTGAGAGTTATATATGTATACACACACACGAACCACAGTCCAGGCCCTGAGACTTATATATATACACACACACACCACAGCCCAGGCACTGAGACTTATATATATACACACACACACAACACAGTCCAGAAACTGAGACTTATATATATATACACACACACACAAAAGTCCAGAAACTGAGACTTATATACATACACACACACACACACATACCACAGTCCAGAAACTGAGACTTATATATATATACACACGCACACCACAGTCCAGAAACGGTGACATATATATATAGACACACACACACACCACAGTCCAGAAACTGAGACTTATATATATATACACAAACACACCACTGTTCAGAAACTGAGACTTATATATATACACACACACACACCACAGTCCCGGCCCTGAGAACTATATTTCGATACACACACACACACCACAGTCCAGAAACTGAGAAATTTATATATATACACACACCACAGTCCAGGCCCTGAGACTTATATATGTATACACACATACCACAGTCCAGAACCTGAGATTTATATATATATATATATAAATATATATATACACACACACCACAGTCCAGGCCCTGAGACTTATATATATATATATATATACACACACACACCACAGTCCAGAAACTGAGAGTTATATATGTATACACACACACGAACCACAGTCCAGGCCCTGAGACTTATATATATACACACACACACCACAGCCCAGGCACTGAGACTTATATATATACACACACACACCACAGCCCAAGCACTGAGAATTATATATATATACACACACATACCACAGTCCAGACCCTGAGAGTTATATATGTATACACACACACGAACCACAGTCCAAGCACTGAGACTTATATATATATACACACACATACCACAGTCCAGACCCTGAGACTTATATATGTATACACACACACAAACCACTGTCCTGGCCCTGAGACTTATATAAATATACATACACACACACCACAGTCCAGGCCCTGAGACTTATACATATATATACACACACACACCACAGTCCAGGCCCTGAGACTTATATATGTATACACACACACACACCACAGTCCAGAAACTGAGACTTATATATACAAACACACACACACCACAGTCCAGAAACTGAGACTTATATATGTACACACACACACACCACATTCCAGGCCCTGAGACTTATATATGTATACACACACACACACCACAGTCCAGGCCCTGAGACCTATATATATACACACACACACACCACAGTCCAGAAACTGAGACTTATATATATATACACACACACACCACAGTCCAGAAACTGAGACTTATATATATACACACACACACACCACAGTCCAGGCCCCGCGACCTATATATACACACACACATACCACAGTCCAGACCCTGAGACATAGATATATATATACACACACACACCACTGTCCAGAAACTGAGACTATATGTATATACACACACACACCACAGTCCAGAAACTGAGACATATATATAGACACACACACACACCACAGTCCAGAAACTGAGACTGATATATATATACACAAACACACCACTGGTCAGAAACTGAGACTTCTATATATACACACACACACAACACAGTCCAGGCCCTGAGAACTATATTTCTATACACACACACACACCACAATCCAGAAACTGAGACATTTATATATATACACACACCACAGTCCAGGCCCTGAGACTTATATATGTATACACACACACACCACAGTCCAGAAACTGAGACTTATCTATATACACACACACACACCACAGACCAGAAACTGAGACTTATATATATACACACACACACACCACAGTCCAGAAACTGAGACTTATATATATATACACACACACACAAAAGTCCAGAAACTGAGACTTATATACATACACACACACACACACACACCACAGTCCAGAAACTGAGACTTATATATATATACACACGCACACCACAGTCCAGAAACGGTGACATATATATATAGACACACACACACACCACAGTCCAGAAACTGAGACTTATATATATATACACAAACACACCACTGTTCAGAAACTGAGACTTATATATATACACACACACACACCACAGTCCCGGCCCTGAGAACTATATTTCGATACACACACACACACCACAGTCCAGAAACTGAGAAATTTATATATATACACACACCACAGTCCAGGCCCTGAGACTTATATATGTATACACACAGACCACAGTCCAGAACCTGAGATTTATATATATAAAAATATATATATACACACACACCACAGTCCAGGCCCTGAGACTTATATATATATATATACACACACACACCACAGTCCAGAAACTGAGAGTTATATATGTATACACACACACGAACCACAGTCCAGGCCCTGAGACTTATATATATACACACACACACCACAGCCCAGGCACTGAGACTTATATATATACACACACACACAACACAGTCCAGAAACTGAGACTTATATATATATACACACACACACAAAAGTCCAGAAACTGAGACTTATATACATACACACACACACACACATACCACAGTCCAGAAACTGAGACTTATATATATATACACACGCACACCACAGTCCAGAAACGGTGACATATATATATAGACACACACACACACCACAGTCCAGAAACTGAGACTTATATATATATACACAAACACACCACTGTTCAGAAACTGAGACTTATATATATACACACACACACACCACAGTCCCGGCCCTGAGAACTATATTTCGATACACACACACACACCACAGTCCAGAAACTGAGAAATTTATATATATACACACACCACAGTCCAGGCCCTGAGACTTATATATGTATACACACATACCACAGTCCAGAACCTGAGATTTATATATATATATATATATATAAAAATATATATATACACACACACCACAGTCCAGGCCCTGAGACTTATATATATATATATACACACACACACCACAGTCCAGAAACTGAGAGTTATATATGTATACACACACACGAACCACAGTCCAGGCCCTGAGACTTATATATATACACACACACACACCACAGCCCAGGCACTGAGACTTATATATATACACACACACACCACAGCCCAAGCACTGAGAATTATATATATATACACACACATACCACAGTCCAGACCCTGAGAGTTATATATGTATACACACACACGAACCACAGTCCAAGCACTGAGACTTATATATATATACACACACATACCACAGTCCAGACCCTGAGACTTATATATGTATACACACACACAAACCACTGTCCTGGCCCTGAGACTTATATAAATATACATACACACACACCACAGTCCAGGCCCTGAGACTTATACATATATATATACACACACACACCACAGTCCAGGCCCTGAGACTTATATATGTATACACACACACACACCACAGTCCAGAAACTGAGACTTATATATACAAACACACACACACCACAGTCCAGAACCTGAGACTTATATATGTACACACACACACACCACATTCCAGGCCCTGAGACTTATATATGTATACACACACACACACCACAGTCCAGGCCCTGAGACCTATATATATACACACACACACACCACAGTCCAGAAACTGAGACTTATATATATATACACACACACACCACAGTCCAGAAACTGAGACTTATATATATACACACACACACACCACAGTCCAGGCCCCGCGACCTATATATACACACACACATACCACAGTCCAGACCCTGAGACATAGATATATATATACACACACACACCACTGTCCAGAAACTGAGACTATATGTATATACACACACACACCACAGTCCAGAAACTGAGACATATATATAGACACACACACACACCACAGTCCAGAAACTGAGACTGATATATATATACACAAACACACCACTGGTCAGAAACTGAGACTTCTATATATACACACACACACACAACACAGTCCAGGCCCTGAGAACTATATTTCTATACACACACACACACCACAATCCAGAAACTGAGACATTTATATATATACACACACCACAGTCCAGGCCCTGAGACTTATATATGTATACACACACACACCACAGTCCAGAAACTGAGACTTATCTATATACACACACACACACCACAGACCAGAAACTGAGACTTATATATATACACACACACACACCACAGTCCAGAAACTGAGACTTATATATATATACACACACACACAAAAGTCCAGAAACTGAGACTTATATACATACACACACACACACACACACCACAGTCCAGAAACTGAGACTTATATATATATACACACGCACACCACAGTCCAGAAACGGTGACATATATATATAGACACACACACACACCACAGTCCAGAAACTGAGACTTATATATATATACACAAACACACCACTGTTCAGAAACTGAGACTTATATATATACACACACACACACCACAGTCCCGGCCCTGAGAACTATATTTCGATACACACACACACACCACAGTCCAGAAACTGAGAAATTTATATATATACACACACCACAGTCCAGGCCCTGAGACTTATATATGTATACACACAGACCACAGTCCAGAACCTGAGATTTATATATATAAAAATATATATATACACACACACCACAGTCCAGGCCCTGAGACTTATATATATATATATACACACACACACCACAGTCCAGAAACTGAGAGTTATATATGTATACACACACACGAACCACAGTCCAGGCCCTGAGACTTATATATATACACACACACACCACAGCCCAGGCACTGAGACTTATATATATACACACACACACAACACAGTCCAGAAACTGAGACTTATATATATATACACACACACACAAAAGTCCAGAAACTGAGACTTATATAAATACACACACACACACACATACCACAGTCCAGAAACTGAGACTTATATATATATACACACGCACACCACAGTCCAGAAACGGTGACATATATATATAGACACACACACACACCACAGTCCAGAAACTGAGACTTATATATATATACACAAACACACCACTGTTCAGAAACTGAGACTTATATATATACACACACACACACCACAGTCCCGGCCCTGAGAACTATATTTCGATACACACACACACACCACAGTCCAGAAACTGAGACTTATATATATATACACACGCACACCACAGTCCAGAAACGGTGACATATATATATAGACACACACACACACCACAGTCCAGAAACTGAGACTTATATATATATACACAAACACACCACTGTTCAGAAACTGAGACTTATATATATATACACACACACACCACAGTCCAGAAACTGAGACTATATGTATATACACACACACACCACAGTCCAGAAACTGAGACTTATATATATATACACACGCACACCACAGTCCAGGCCCCGCGACCTATATATATACACACACACACACCACAGTCCAGGCCCTGTGACTTATATATATAGACACACACTCACCACAGTCCAGAAACTGAGACTTATATATATACACACTCACACACACCAGTCCAGGCCCTGAGACCTATATATATATACACACACACAGCACAGTCCAGAAACTTAGACTTATATATATACACACACAGACACCACAGTCCAGAAACTGAGACTTATATATATACACACAAACACACCACAGTCCAGACACTGAGACTATATATATATATACACACACACACCACAGTCCAGAAACTGAGACTTATATATATACACACACACACACCACAGTCCAGGCCCTGTGACTTATATATATATATACACACACACACCACAGTCCAGAAACTGAGAATTATATATATACACACACACACACACCACAGTCCATGCCCTGAGTCTTATATATGTATACACACACACACCACAGTCCAGAAACTGAGACTTATCTATATACACACACACACACCACAGACCAGAAACTGAGCCTTATATATATACACACACACACAACACAGTCCAGAAACGGAGACTTATATATATATACACACACACACAAAAGTCCAGAAACTGAGACTTATATACATACACACACACACACACACACACCACAAGCCAGAAACTGAGACTTATATATATATATATACACACGCACACCACAGTCCAGAAACGGAGACATATATATATAGACACACACACACACCACAGTCCAGAAACTGAGACTTATATATATATACACAAACACACCACTGTTCAGAAACTGAGACTTCTATATATATACACACACACAACACAGTCCAGGCCCTGAGAACTATATTTCTATACACACACACACACCACAATCCAGAAACTGAGACATTTATATATATACACACACCACAGTCCAGGCCCTGAGACTTATATATGTATACACACATACCACAGTCCAGAACCTGAGACTTATATATATAGAAATATATATATACACACACACCACAGTCCAGGCCCTGCGACTTATATATATATACACACACATACCACAGTCCAGACTCTGAGACATATATATATATATATACACACACAGACCACAGTCCAGAAACTGAGACTATATGTATATACACACACACACTACAGTCCAGAAACTGAGACTTATATATATACACACACACACACTACAGTCCAGGCCCCGCGACCTATATATATACACACACACATACCATAGTCCAGACCCTGAGACTTATATATATATATACACACACACACCACAGTCCAGAAACTGAGACTATATGTATATACACACACACACTACAGTCCAGAAACTGAGACTTATATATATACACACACACACACCACAGTCCAGGCCCTGTGACTTATATATATGTACACCCACACACCACAGTCCAGAAACTGAGACTAATATACATACACACTCACACACACCAGTCCAGGCCCTGAGACTTATATATATATACACACACACAGCACAGTCCAGAAACTTAGACTTATATATATACACACACAGACACCACAGTCCAGAAACTGAGACTTATATATATACACACACACACACCACAGTCCAGACACTGAGACGATATATATATACACACACACACCACAGTCCAGAAACTGAGACTTATATATATACACACACACACACCACAGTCCAGGCCCTGTGACTTATATATATACACACACACACCACAGTCCAGAAACTGAGACTTATATATATACACACACACACACACCACAGTCCATGCCCTGAGTCTTATATATGTATACACACACACACCACAGTCCAGAAACTGAGACTTATCTATATACACACACACACACCACAGTCCAGAAACTGAGACTTGTATATATACACACACACACAACACAGTCCAGAAACTGAGACTTATATATATATATACACACACACACAAAAGTCCAGAAACTGAGACTTATATACATACACACACACACAAACACACACCACAGTCCAGAAACTGAGACTTATATATATATACACACGCACACCACAGTCCAGGCCCTGTGACTTATATATATATACACACACACACCACAGTCCAGAAACTGAGACTTATATATATACACACTCACACACACCAGTCCAGGCCCTGAGACCTATATATATATACACACACACAGCACAGTCCAGAAACTTAGACTTATATATATATACACACACAGACACCACAGTCCAGAAACTGAGACTTATATATATACACACAAACACACCACAGTCCAGACACTGAGACTATATATATATACACACACACACCACAGTCCAGAAACTGAGACTTATATATATACACACACACACACCACAGTCCATGCCCTGTGACTTATATATATATATACACACACACACCACAGTCCAGAAACTGAGAATTATATATATACACACACACACACACCACAGTCCATGCCCTGAGTCTTATATATGTATACACACACACACCACAGTCCAGAAACTGAGACTTATCTATATACACACACACACACCACAGACCAGAAACTGAGACTTATATATATACACACACACATACCACAGTCCAGACCCTGAGAGTTATATATGTATACACACACACGAAACACAGTCCAAGCACTGAGACTTTTATATATATACACACACATACCACAGTCCAGACCCTGAGACTTATATATGTATACACACACACAAACCACTGTCCTGGCCCTGAGACTTATATAAATATACATACACACACACCACAGTCCAGGCCCTGAGACTTATATATATATATACACACACACACCACAGTCCAGGCCCTGAGACTTATATATGTATACACACACACACACCACAGTCCAGAAACTGAGACTTATATATACAAACACACACACACCACAGTCCAGAAACGGAGACTTATATATATATACACACACACACAAAAGTCCAGAAACTGAGACTTATATACATACACACACACACACACACACACACCACAATCCAGAAACTGAGACTTATATATATATATATACACACGCACACCACAGTCCAGAAACGGAGACATATATATATAGACACACACACACACCACAGTCCAGAAACTGAGACTTATATATATATACACAAACACACCACTGTTCAGAAACTGAGACTTCTATATATATACACACACACAACACAGTCCAGGCCCTGAGAACTATATTTCTATACACACACACACACCACAATCCAGAAACTGAGACATTTATATATATACACACACCACAGTCCAGGCCCTGAGACTTATATATGTATACACACATACCACAGTCCAGAACCTGAGACTTATATATATAGAAATATATATATACACACACACCACAGTCCAGGCCCTGCGACTTATATATATATACACACACATACCACAGTCCAGACTCTGAGACATATATATATATATATACACACACAGACCACAGTCCAGAAACTGAGACTATATGTATATACACACACACACTACAGTCCAGAAACTGAGACTTATATATATACACACACACACACTACAGTCCAGGCCCCGCGACCTATATATATACACACACACATACCATAGTCCAGACCCTGAGACTTATATATATATATACACACACACACCACAGTCCAGAAACTGAGACTATATGTATATACACACACACACTACAGTCCAGAAACTGAGACTTATATATATACACACACACACACCACAGTCCAGGCCCTGTGACTTATATATATGTACACCCACACACCACAGTCCAGAAACTGAGACTAATATACATACACACTCACACACACCAGTCCAGGCCCTGAGACTTATATATATATACACACACACAGCACAGTCCAGAAACTTAGACTTATATATATACACACACAGACACCACAGTCCAGAAACTGAGACTTATATATATACACACACACACACCACAGTCCAGACACTGAGACGATATATATATACACACACACACCACAGTCCAGAAACTGAGACTTATATATATACACACACACACACCACAGTCCAGGCCCTGTGACTTATATATATACACACACACACCACAGTCCAGAAACTGAGACTTATATATATACACACACACACACACCACAGTCCATGCCCTGAGTCTTATATATGTATACACACACACACCACAGTCCAGAAACTGAGACTTATCTATATACACACACACACACCACAGTCCAGAAACTGAGACTTGTATATATACACACACACACAACACAGTCCAGAAACTGAGACTTATATATATATATACACACACACACAAAAGTCCAGAAACTGAGACTTATATACATACACACACACACAAACACACACCACAGTCCAGAAACTGAGACTTATATATATATACACACGCACACCACAGTCCAGGCCCTGTGACTTATATATATATACACACACACACCACAGTCCAGAAACTGAGACTTATATATATACACACTCACACACACCAGTCCAGGCCCTGAGACCTATATATATATACACACACACAGCACAGTCCAGAAACTTAGACTTATATATATACACACACAGACACCACAGTCCAGAAACTGAGACTTATATATATACACACAAACACACCACAGTCCAGACACTGAGACTATATATATATACACACACACACCACAGTCCAGAAACTGAGACTTATATATATACACACACACACACCACAGTCCATGCCCTGTGACTTATATATATATATACACACACACACCACAGTCCAGAAACTGAGAATTATATATATACACACACACACACACCACAGTCCATGCCCTGAGTCTTATATATGTATACACACACACACCACAGTCCAGAAACTGAGACTTATCTATATACACACACACACACCACAGACCAGAAACTGAGACTTATATATATACACACACACATACCACAGTCCAGACCCTGAGAGTTATATATGTATACACACACACGAACCACAGTCCAAGCACTGAGACTTTTATATATATACACACACATACCACAGTCCAGACCCTGAGACTTATATATGTATACACACACACAAACCACTGTCCTGGCCCTGAGACTTATATAAATATACATACACACACACCACAGTCCAGGCCCTGAGACTTATATATATATATACACACACACACCACAGTCCAGGCCCTGAGACTTATATATGTATACACACACACACACCACAGTCCAGAAACTGAGACTTATATATACAAACACACACACACCACAGTCCAGAAACTGAGACTTATATATGTACACACACACACACCACAGTCCAGGCCCTGAGACTTATATATGTATACACACACACACACCACAGTCCAGGCCCTGAGACCTATATATATACACACACACACACCACAGTCCAGAAACTGTGACTTACATATATATACACACACACACCACAGTCCAGAAACTGAGACTTATATATATACACACACACACACCACAGTCCAGGTCCCGCGACCTATATATATACACACACACATACCACAGTCCAGACCCTGAGACATAGATATATATATACACACACACACCACAGTCCAGAAACTGAGACTATATGTATATACACACACACACCACAGTCCAGAAACTGAGACATATATATAGACACACACACACACCACAGTCCAGAAACTGAGACTTATATATATATACACAAACACACCACTGTTCAGAAACTGAGACTTCTATATATACACACACACACAACACAGTCCATGCCCTGAGAACTATATTTCTGTACACACACACACACCACAGTCCAGAAACTGAGACATTTATATATATAAACACACCACAGTCCAGGCCCTAGGACTTATATATGTATACACACATACCACAGTCCAGAAACTGAGACTTATATATATAGAAATATATATATACACACACACCACAGTCCAGGCCCTGCGACTTATATATATATATACACACACACACACCACAGTCCAGAAACTGAGAGTTATATGTGTATACACACACACGAACCACAGTCCAGGCCCTGAGACTTATATCTATACACACACACACCACAGCCCAGGCACTGAGACTTATATATATACACACACACAGCACAGCCCAAGCACTGAGAATTATATATATATACACACACATACCACAGTCCAGACCCTGAGACTTATATATGTATACACACACACGAACCACTTTCCAAGCACTGAGACTTATATATATATACACACACAGACCACAGTCCAGACCCTGAGACTTATATATGTATACACACACACAAACCACTATCCTGGCCCTGAGACTTATATAAATATACATACACACACACCACAGTCCAGGCCCTGAGACTTATATATATATATATACACACACACCACAGTCCAGGCCCTGAGACTTATATATGTCTACACACACACACCACAGTTCAGAAACTGAGACTTATATATACATACACACACACACCACAGTCCAGAAACTGAGACTTATATATATACACACACACACACCACAGTCCAGGCCCTGAGACTTATATATGTATACACACACACACACCACAGTCCAGGCCCTGAGACCTATATATATATACACACACACACACCACAGTCCAGGCCCTGAGACTTATATATATATATACACACACACACCACAGCCCAGGCCCTGAGACTTATATATGTATACACACACACACACCACAGTCCAGAAACTGAGACTTATATATACATACACACACACACCACAGTCCAGAAACTGAGACTTATATATATACACACACACACACCACAGTCCAGGCCCTGAGACTTATATATATACACACACACAAACCACAGTCCAGGCCCCGCGACCTATATATATATACACACACACATACCACAGTCCAGAAACTGAGACTTATATATATATATACACACACACACCACAGTCCAGAAACTGAGACTATATGTATATACACACACACACTACAGTCCAGAAACTGAGACTTATATATATACACACACACACACCACAGTCCAGGCCCTGTGACTTATATATATGTACACACACACACCACAGTCCAGAAACTGAGACTAATATACATACACACTCACACACACCAGTCCAGGCCCTGAGACTTATATATATATATACACACACACAGCACAGTCCAGAAACTTAGACTTATATATATACACACACAGACACAACAGTCCAGAAACTGAGACTTATATATATACACACACACACACCACAGTCCAGATACTGAGACGATATATATACACACACACACCACAGTCCAGAAACTGAGACTTATATATATACACACACACACACCACAGTCCAGGCCCTGTGACTTATATATATATACACACACACACCACAGTCCAGAAACTGAGACTTATATATATACACACACACACACACCACAGTCCATGCCCTGAGTCTTATATATGTATACACACACACACCACAGTCAAGAAACTGAGACTTATCTATATACATACACACACACCACAGTCCAGAAACTGAGACTTATATATATACACACACACACACCACAGTCCAGAAACTGAGACTTATATATATACACACTCACACACACCAGTCCAGGCCCTGAGACTTATATATATA
This sequence comes from Heterodontus francisci, assembly GCF_036365525.1. Classification (NCBI taxonomy): domain Eukaryota; kingdom Metazoa; phylum Chordata; class Chondrichthyes; order Heterodontiformes; family Heterodontidae; genus Heterodontus; species Heterodontus francisci. Next base: position 96,712 of record NW_027140953.1, on the reverse strand, counting down.
TACACACACACAGCACAGTCCAGAAACTTAGACTTATATATATACACACACACACACCACAGTCCAGACACTGAGACTATATATATATATACACACACACACCACAGTCCAGAAACTGAGACTTATATATATACACACACACACACCACAGTCCAGGCCCTGTGACTTATATATATATATATACACACACACACCACAGACCAGATACTGAGACTTATATATATACACACACACACAACACAGTCCAGGAACTGAGACTTATATATATATACACACACACACAAAAGTCCAGAAACTGAGACTTATATACATACACACACACACACACACACCACAGTCCAGAAACTGAGACTTATATATATATACAGACGCACACCACAGTCCAGAAACTGAGACATATATATATAGACACACACACACACCACAGTCCAGAAACTGAGACTTATATATATATACACAAACACACCACTGTTCAGAAACTGAGAATTATATATATACACACACACACACCACAGTCCAGGCCCTGAGAACTATATTTCGATACACACACACACACCACAGTCCAGAAACTGAGAAATTTATATATATACACACACCATAGTCCAGGCCCTGAGACTTATATATGTATACACACATACCACAGTCCAGAACCTGAGACTTATATATATAGAAATATATATATACACACACACCACAGTCCAGGCCCTGAGACTTATATATATATATACAAACACACACCACAGTCCAGAAACTGAGAGTTATACATGTATACACACACACGAACCACAGTCCAGGCCCTGAGACTTATATATATACACACACACACACCACAGCCCAGGCACTGAGACTTATATATATACACACACACACCACAGCCCAAGCACTGAGAATTATATATATATACACACACATACCACAGTCCAGACCCTGAGAGTTATATATGTATACACACACACGAACCACAGTCCAAGCACTGAGACTTATATATATATACACACACATACCACAGTCCAGACCCTGAGACTTATATATGTATACACACACACAAACCACTGTCCTGGCCCTGAGACTTATATAAATATACATACACACACACCACAGTCCAGGCCCTGAGACTTATATATATATATATATACACACACACACCACAGTCCAGGCCCTGAGACTTATATATGTATACACACACCACAGTCCAGAAACTGAGACTTATATATACAAACACACACACACCACAGTCCAGAAACTGAGACTTATATATGTACACACACACACACCACAGTCCAGGCCCTGAGACTTATATATGTATACACACACACACACCACAGTCCAGGCCCTGAGACCTATATATATACACACACACACACCACAGTCCAGAAACTGAGACTTATATATATATACACACACACACCACAGTCCAGAAACTGAGACTTATATATATACACACACACACACCACAGTCCAGGCCCCGCGACCTATATATATACACACACACATACCACAGTCCAGACCCTGAGACATAGATATATATATACACACACACACCACAGTCCAGAAACTGAGACTATATGTATATACACACACACACCACAGTCCAGAAACTGAGACTTATATATACACACACACACACACCACAGTCCAGGCCCTGTGACTTATATATATGTACACACACACACCACAGTCCAGAAACTGAGACTTATATACATACACACTCACACACACCAGTCCAGGCCCTGAGACTTATATATATATACACACACACAGCACAGTCCAGAAACTTAGACTTATATATATACACACACAGACACCACAGTCCAGAAACTGAGACTTATATATATACACACACACACACCACAGTCCAGATACTGAGACGATATATATACACACACACACCACAGTCCAGAAACTGAGACTTATATATATACACACACACACACCACAGTCCAGGCCCTGTGACTTATATATATATACACACACACACCACAGTCCAGAAACTGAGACTTATATATATACACACACACACACACCACAGTCCATGCCCTGAGTCTTATATATGTATACACACACACACCACAGTCAAGAAACTGAGACTTATCTATATACACACACACACACCACAGTCCAGAAACTGAGACTTATATATATACACACACACACACCACAGTCCAGAAACTGAGACTTATATATATACACACTCACACACACCAGTCCAGGCCCTGAGACTTATATATATATACACACACACAGCACAGTCCAGAAACTTAGACTTATATATATACACACACACACACCACAGTCCAGACACTGAGACTATATATATATATATACACACACACACCACAGTCCAGAAACTGAGACTTATATATATATACACACACACACCACAGTCCAGGCCCTGTGACTTATATATATATATATACACACACACACCACAGACCAGATACTGAGACTTATATATATACACACACACACAACACAGTCCAGAAACTGAGACTTATATATATATACACACACACACAAAAGTCCAGAAACTGAGACTTATATACATACACACACACACACACACCACAGTCCAGAAACTGAGACTTATATATATATACACACGCACACCACAGTCCAGAAACTGAGACATATATATATAGACACACACACACACCACAGTCCAGAAACTGAGACTTATATATATATACACAAACACACCACTGTTCAGAAACTGAGAATTATATATACACACACACACACACCACAGTCCAGGCCCTGAGAACTATATTTCGATACACACACACACACCACAGTCCAGAAACTGAGAAATTTATATATATACACACACCACAGTCCAGGCCCTGAGACTTATATATGTATACACACATACCACAGTCCAGAACCTGAGACTTATATATATAGAAATATATATATACACACACACCACAGTCCAGGCCCTGAGACTTATATATATATATACAAACACACACCACAGTCCAGAAACTGAGAGTTATACATGTATACACACACACGAACCACAGTCCAGGCCCTGAGACTTATATATATACACACACACACACCACAGCCCAGGCACTGAGACTTATATATATACACACACACACCACAGCCCAAGCACTGAGAATTATATATATATACACACACATACCACAGTCCAGACCCTGAGAGTTATATATGTATACACACACACGAACCACAGTCCAAGCACTGAGACTTATATATATATACACACACATACCACAGTCCAGACCCTGAGACTTATATATGTATACACACACACAAACCACTGTCCTGGCCCTGAGACTTATATAAATATACATACACACACACCACAGTCCAGGCCCTGAGACTTATATATATATATATATACACACACACACCACAGTCCAGGCCCTGAGACTTATATATGTATACACACACACACACCACAGTCCAGAAACTGAGACTTATATATACAAACACACACACACCACAGTCCAGAAACTGAGACTTATATATGTACACACACACACACCACAGTCCAGGCCCTGAGACTTATATATGTATACACACACACACACCACAGTCCAGGCCCTGAGACCTATATATATACACACACACACACCACAGTCCAGAAACTGAGACTTATATATATATACACACACACACCACAGTCCAGAAACTGAGACTTATATATATACACACACACACACCACAGTCCAGGCCCCGCGACCTATATATATACACACACACATACCACAGTCCAGACCCTGAGACATAGATATATATATACACACACACACCACAGTCCAGAAACTGAGACTATATGTATATACACACACACACCACAGTCCAGAAACTGAGACTTATATATACACACACACACACACCACAGTCCAGGCCCTGTGACTTATATATATGTACACACACACACCACAGTCCAGAAACTGAGACTTATATACATACACACTCACACACACCAGTCCAGGCCCTGAGACTTATATATATATACACACACACAGCACAGTCCAGAAACTTAGACTTATATATATACACACACAGACACCACAGTCCAGAAACTGAGACTTATATATATACACACACACACGACAGTCCAGACACTGAGACTATATATATATACACTCACACACCACAGTCCAGAAACTGAGACTTATATATATACACACACACACACCACAGTCCAGGCCCTGTGACTTATATATATATACACACACACACCACAGTCCAGAAACTGAGACTTATATATATACACACACACACACACCACAGTCCATGCCCTGAGTCTTATATATGTATACACACACACACCACAGTCCAGAAACTGAGACTTATCTATATACACACACACACACCACAGTCCAGAAACTGAGACTTATATATATACACACACACACAACACAGTCCAGAAACTGAGACTTATATATATATATATATACACACACACCACAGTCCAGGCCCCACGACCTATATATATACACACACACATACCACAGTCCAGACCCTGAGACTTATATATATATATATAGACACACACACACCACAGTCCAGAAACTGAGACTATATGTATATACACACACACACCACAGTCCAGAAACTGAGACTTATATATATATACACACGCACACCACAGTCCAGGCCCCGCGACCTATATATATACACACACACACACCACAGTCCAGGCCCTGTGACCTATATATATATACACACACACACCACAGTCCAGAAACTGAGACTTATATATATACACACTCACACACACCAGTCCAGGCCTTGAGACTTATATATATATACACACACACACCACAGTCCAGAAACTGAGACTTATATATATATACACACGCACACCACAGTCCAGGCCCCGCGACCTATATATATACACACACACATACCACAGTCCAGACCCTGAGACTTATATATATATATATATAGACACACACACACCACAGTCCAGAAACTGAGACTATATGTATATACACACACACACCACAGTCCAGAAACTGAGATTTATATATATATACACACGCACACCACAGTCCAGGCCCCGCGACCTATATATATACACACACACACACCACAGTCCAGGCCCTGTGACTTATATATATATACACACACACACCACAGTCCAGAAACTGAGACTTATATATATACACACTCACACACACCACTCCAGGCCTTGAGACTTATATATATATACACACACACAGCACAGTCCAGAAACTTAGACTTATATATATACACACTCAGACACAACAGTCCAGAAACTGAGACTTATATATATACACACACACACACCACAGTCCAGAAACTGAGACTTATATATATACACACTCACACACAGCAGTCCAGGCCTTGAGACTTATATATATATACACACACACACCACTGTCCAGATACTGAGACTTATCTATATACGCACACACACACACCACAGTCCAGAAACTGGGACTTATATATATATACACACGCACACCACAGTCCAGAAACTGAGACATATATATATATACACACACACACCACTGTCCAGAAACTGAGACTTATATATATACACACACACACAACACAGTCCAGAAACTGAGACTTATATATATAGATATATACACACACAAACAAAAGTCCAGAAACTGAGACTTATATACATACACACACACACACACACACACCACAGTCCAGAAACTGAGACTTATATATATATACACACGCACACCACAGTCCAGGCCCCACGACCTATATATATACACACACACATACCACAGTCCAGACCCTGAGACTTATATATATATATATATAGACACACACACACCACAGTCCAGAAACTGAGACTATATGTATATACACACACACACCACAGTCCAGAAACTGAGATTTATATATATATACACACGCACACCACAGTCCAGGCCCCGCGACCTATATATATACACACACACACACCACAGTCCAGGCCCTGTGACTTATATATATAGACACACACACACCACAGTCCAGAAACTGAGACTTATATATATACACACTCACACACACCACTCCAGGCCTTGAGACTTATATATATATACACACACACAGCACAGTCCAGAAACTTAGACTTATATATATACACACTCAGACACCACAGTCCAGAAACTGAGACTTATATATATATACACACACACACCACAGTCCAGAAACTGAGACTTATATATATATATACACTCACACACACCAGTCCAGGCCTTGAGACTTATATATATATATACACACACACACCACTGTCCAGATACTAAGACTTATCTACATACGCACACACACACACCACAGTCCAGAAACTGAGACTTATATATATATACACACGCACACCACAGTCCAGAAACTGAGACATATATATATATACACACACACACCACTGTCCAGAAACTGAGACTTATATATATATATATATACACACACACACAAAAGTCCAGAAACTGAGACTTATATACATACACACACACACACACACACACCACAGTCCAGAAACTGAGACTTATATATATATACACACGCACACCACAGTCCAGGCCCCACGACCTATATATATACACACACACATACCACAGTCCAGACCCTGAGACTTATATATATATATATAGACACACACACACCACAGTCCAGAAACTGAGACTATATGTATATACACACACACACCACAGTCCAGAAACTGAGACTTATATATATATACACACGCACACAACAGTCCAGGCCCCGCGACCTATATATATACACACACACACACCACAGTCCAGGCCCTGTGACTTATATATATAGACACACACACACCACAGTCCAGAAACTGAGACTTATATATATACACACTCACACACACCAGTCCAGGCCTTGAGACTTATATATATATACACACACACACCACAGTCCAGAAACTGAGACTTATATATATATACAACCGCACACCACAGTCCAGGCCCCGCGACCTATATATTTTCACACACACATACCACAGTCCAGACCCTGAGACTTATATATATATATATATAGACACACACACACCACAGTCCAGAAACTGAGACTATATGTATATACACACACACACCACAGTCCAGAAACTGAGACTTATATATATATACACACGCACACCACAGTCCAGGCCCCGCGACCTATATATATACACACACACACACCACAGTCCAGGCCCTGTGACTTATATATATATACACACACACACCACAGTCCAGAAACTGAGACTTATATATATATACACACTCACACACACCACTCCAGGCCTTGAGACTTATATATATATACACACACACAGCACAGTCCAGAAACTTAGACTTATATATATACACACTCAGACACCACAGTCTAGAAACTGAGACTTATATATATACACACACACACACCACAGTCCAGAAACTGAGACTTATATATATACACACTCACACACACCAGTCCAGGCCTTGAGACTTATATATATATACACACACACCACTGTCCAGATACTGAGACTTATCTATATACGCACACACACACACCACAGTCCAGAAACTGAGACTTATATATATATACACACGCACACCACAGTCCAGAAACTGAGACATATATATATATACACACACACACCACTGTCCAGAAACTGAGACTTATCTATATACACACACACACAGCACAGTCCAGAAACTGAGACTTATATATATATACACACACACACCACAGTCCATAAACTGAGACTTATATATATATACACACACACACACCACAGTCCAGGCCCCGCGACCTTTATATATACACACACACATACCACAGTCCAGACCCTGAGACCTAGATATATATATACACACACACACCACAGTCCAGAAACTGAGACTATATGTATATACACACACACACCACAGTCCAGAAACTGAGACTTATATATACACACAAACACACACCACAGTCCAGGCCCTGTGACTTATATATATGTACACACACACACCACAGTCCAGAAACTGAGACTTATATACATACACACTCACACACACCAGTCCAGGCCCTGAGACTTATATATATATACACACACACAGCACAGTCCAGAAACTTAGACTTATATATATACACACACAGACACCACAGTCCAGAAACTGAGACTTATATATATACACACACACACACCACAGTCCAGACACTGAGACTATATATATATATACACTCACACACCACAGTCCAGAAACTGAGACTTATATATATACACACACACACACCACAGTCCAGGCCCTGTGACTTATATATATATACACACACACACCACAGTCCAGAAACTGAGTCTTATATATATACACACACACACACACACCACAGTCCATGCCCTGAGTCTTATATATGTATACACACACACACCACAGTCCAGAAACTGAGACTTATCTATATACACAAACACACACCACAGTCCAGAAACTGAGACTTATATATATACACACACACACAACACAGTCCAGAAACTGAGACTTATATATATATACACACACACAAAAGTCCAGAAACTGAGACTTATATACATACACACACACACACACACACACACACCACAGTCCAGAAACTGAGACTTATATATATATACACAAACACACCACAGTTCAGAAACTGAGACTTATATATATACACACACACACACCACAGTCCAGGCCCCGCGACCTATATATATACACACACACATACCACAGTCCAGACCCTGAGACTTATATATATATATATAGACACACACACACCACAGTCCAGAAACTGAGACTATATGTATATACACACACACACCACAGTCCAGAAACTGAGTCTGATATATATATACTCACGCACACCACAGTCCAGGCCCCGCGACCTATATATATACGCACACACTCACCACAGTCCAGGCCCTGTGACATATATATATATACACACACACACCACAGTCCAGAAACTTAGACTTATATATATACACACTCAGACACCACAGTACAGAAACTGAGACTTATATATATACACACACACACACCACAGTCCAGAAACTGAGACTTATATATATACACACTCACACACACCAGTCCAGGCCTTGAGACTTATATATATATACACACACACACCACTGTCCAGAAACTGAGACTTATCTATATACACACACACACACACCACAGTCCAGAAACTGAGACTTATATATATACACAGACACACACCACAGTCCATGCCCTGAGAACTATATATCTATACCCACACACACACACCACAGTCCAGACACTGAGACTATATATATATATACACACACACACCACAGTCCAGAAACTGAGACTTATACATATATACACACACACACCACAGTCCAGATACTGAGACGATATATATACACACACACACCACAGTCCAGAAACTGAGACTTCTATATATACACACACACACACCGCAGTCCAGGCCCTGTGACTTATATATATATACACACACACACCACAGTCCAGAAACTGAGACTTATATATATATACACACACACACACCACAGTCCATGTCCTGAGTCTTATATATGTATACACACACACACCACAGTCAAGAAACTGAGACTTATCTATATACACACACACACACCACAGTCCAGAAACTGAGACTTATATATATACACACACACACAACACAGTCCAGAAACTGAGACTTTTATATATATATATACACACACACACAAAAGTCCAGAAACTGAGACTTATAAACATACACACACACACACACACACACACCACAGTCCAGAAACTGAGACTTATATATATATACACACGCACACCACAGTCCAGGCCCTGTGACTTATATATATATACACACACACACCACAGTCCAGAAACTGAGACTTATATATATACACACTCACACACACCAGTCCAGGCCCTGAGACTTATATATATATACACACACTCAGCACAGTCCAGAAACTTAGACTTATATATATACACACACAGACACCACAGTCCAGAAACTGAGACTTATATATATATACACACACACACCACAGTCCAGACACTGAGACTATATATATATATACACACACACACCACAGTCCAGAAACTGAGACTTATACATATACACACACACACACCACAGTCCAGGCCCTGTGACTTATATATATATATATATACACACACACCACAGTCCAGAAACTGAGACTTATCTATATACACACACACACCACAGACCAGAAACTGAGACTTATATATATACACACACACACAACACAGTCCAGAAACTGAGACTTATATATATATATACACACACACACAAAAGTCCAGAAACTGAGACTTACATACATACACACACACACACACACACACCACAGTCCAGAAACTGAGACTTATATATATATACAGACGCACACCACAGTCCAGAAACTGAGACATATATATATAGACACACACACACACCACAGTCCAGAAACTGAGACTTATATATATATACACAAACACACCACTGTCCAGACCCTGAGACTTATATATATATATACACACACACACCACAGTCCAGAAACTGAGACTATATGTATATACACACACACACCACAGTCCAGAAACTGAGACTTATATATATACACACACACACACCACAGTCCAGGCCCTGTGACTTATATATATATATATACACACACACACCACAGTCCAGGCCCTGTGACTTATATATATATACACACACACACCACAGTCCAGAAACTGAGACTTATATATATACACACTCACACACACCAGTCCAGGCCCTGAGACTTATATATATATACACACACACAGCACAGTCCAGAAACTTAGACTTATATATATACACACACAGACACCACAGTCCAGAAACTGAGACTTATATATATATACACACACACACCACAGTCCAGACACTGAGACTATATATATATATACACACACACACCACAGTCCAGAAACTGAGACTTATATATATACACACACACACACCACAGTCCAGGCCCTGTGACTTATATATATATATATATATATACACACACACCACAGTCCAGAAACTGAGACTTATCTATATACACACACACACCACAGACCAGAAACTGAGACTTATATATATACACACACACACAACACAGTCCAGAAACTGAGACTTATATATATATACACACACACACAAAAGTCCAGAAACTGAGACTTATATACACACACACACACACACCACAGTCCAGAAACTGAGACTTATATATATATACAGACGCACACCACAGTCCAGAAACTGAGACTATATATATAGACACACACACACACCACATTCCAGAAACTGAGACTTATATATATATACACAAACACACCACTGTCCAGACCCTGAGACTTATATATATTTATACACACACACACCACAGTCCAGAAACTGAGACTATATGTATATACACACACACACACCACAGTCCAGAAACTGAGACTTATATATATACACACACACACACCACAGTCCAGGCCCTGTGACTTATATATATATATATATATACACACACACACCACAGTCCAGAAACTGAGACTTATATATATACACACTCACACACACCAGTCCAGGCCCTGAGACTTATATATATATATACACACACACAGCACAGTCCAGAAACTGAGACTTATATATATACACACACACCACAGTCCAGACACTGAGACTATATATATATACACACACACCACAGTCCAGAAACTGAGACTTATATATATACACACACACACACACCACAGTACAGGCCCTGTGACTTATATATATATACACACACACACCACAGTCCAGAAACTGAGACTTATATATATACACACACACACACACCACAGTCCATGCCCTGAGTCTTATATATGTATACACACACACACCACAGTCCAGAAACTGAGACTTATCTATATACACACACACACACCACAGTCCAGAAACTGAGACTTATATATATATACACACGCACACCACAGTCCAGGCCCTGTGACTTATATATATATACACACACACACCACAGTCCAGAAACTGAGACTTATATATATACACACTCACACACACCAGTCCAGGCCCTGAGACTTATATATATATACACACACTCAGCACAGTCCAGAAACTTAGACTTATATATATACACACACAGACACCACAGTCCAGAAACTGAGACTTATATATATATACACACACACACCACAGTCCAGACACTGAGACTATATATATATATACACACACACACCACAGTCCAGAAACTGAGACTTATACATATACACACACACACACCACAGTCCAGGCCCTGTGACTTATATATATATATATATATACACACACACCACAGTCCAGAAACTGAGACTTATCTATATACACACACACACCACAGACCAGAAACTGAGACTTATATATATACACACACACACAACACAGTCCAGAAACTGAGACTTATATATATATATACACACACACACAAAAGTCCAGAAACTGAGACTTACATACATACACACACACACACACACACACCACAGTCCAGAAACTGAGACTTATATATATATACAGACGCACACCACAGTCCAGAAACTGAGACATATATATATAGACACACACACACACCACAGTCCAGAAACTGAGACTTATATATATATACACAAACACACCACTGTCCAGACCCTGAGACTTATATATATATATACACACACACACCACAGTCCAGAAACTGAGACTATATGTATATACACACACACACCACAGTCCAGAAACTGAGACTTATATATATACACACACACACACCACAGTCCAGGCCCTGTGACTTATATATATATATATACACACACACACCACAGTCCAGGCCCTGTGACTTATATATATATACACACACACACCACAGTCCAGAAACTGAGACTTATATATATACACACTCACACACACCAGTCCAGGCCCTGAGACTTATATATATATACACACACACAGCACAGTCCAGAAACTGAGACTTATCTATATACACACACACACCACAGACCAGAAACTGAGACTTATATATATACACACACACACAACACAGTCCAGAAACTGAGACTTATATATATATACACACACACACAAAAGTCCAGAAACTGAGACTTATATACACACACACACACACACCACAGTCCAGAAACTGAGACTTATATATATATACAGACGCACACCACAGTCCAGAAACTGAGACTATATATATAGACACACACACACACCACATTCCAGAAACTGAGACTTATATATATATACACAAACACACCACTGTCCAGACCCTGAGACTTATATATATATATACACACACACACCACAGTCCAGAAACTGAGACTATATGTATATACACACACACACACCACAGTCCAGAAACTGAGACTTATATATATACACACACACACACCACAGTCCAGGCCCTGTGACTTATATATATATATATATATACACACACACACCACAGTCCAGAAACTGAGACTTATATATATACACACTCACACACACCAGTCCAGGCCCTGAGACTTATATATATATATACACACACACAGCACAGTCCAGAAACTGAGACTTATATATATACACACACACCACAGTCCAGACACTGAGACTATATATATATACACACACACCACAGTCCAGAAACTGAGACTTATATATATACACACACACACACACCACAGTACAGGCCCTGTGACTTATATATATATACACACACACACCACAGTCCAGAAACTGAGACTTATATATATACACACACACACACACCACAGTCCATGCCCTGAGTCTTATATATGTATACACACACACACCACAGTCCAGAAACTGAGACTTATCTATATACACACACACACACCACAGTCCAGAAACTGAGACTTATATATATACACACACACACACAACACAGTCCAGAAACTGAGACTTATATATATATACACACACACACAAAAGTCCAGAAACTGAGACTTATATACATACACACACACACACACCACAGTCCAGAAACTGAGACTTATATATATATACACACGCACACCACAGTCCAGAAACTGAGACATATATATAGACACACATAAATACCACAGTCCAGAAACTGAGAATTATATATATATATACACAAACACACCACAGTTCAGAAACTGAGACTTATATATATATACACACACACACCACAGTCCAGGCCCTGAGAACTATATTTCTATACACACACACACACACACCACAGTCCAGAAACTGAGAAATCTATATATATACACACACCACAGTCCAGGCCCTGAGACTTATATATGTATACACACATACCACAGTCCAGAACCTGAGACTTATATATATAGAAATATATATATACACACACACCACAGTCCAAGCCCTGAGACTTATGTATATATACACACACACACACCACAGTCCAGAAACTGAGACTTATATATATATACACACACACACACACCACAGCCCAGGCACTGAGACTTATATATATACACACACACACCACAGCCCAAGCACTGAGACTTATATATATACACACACACACACACCACAGTCCAGGCCCTGAGAACTATATATCTATACACACACACACACACCACAGTCCAGAAACTGAGAAATTTATATATATACACACACCACAGTCCAGGCCCTGAGACTTATATATGTATACACACATACCACAGTCCAGAACCTGAGACTTATATATGTAGAAATATATATATACACACACACCACAGTCCAGGCCCTGAGACTTATATATATATACACACACACACACCACAGTCCAGAAACTGAGAGTTTTTATGTATACACACACACGAACCACAGTCCAGGCCCTGAGACTTATATATATACACACACACACCACAGCCCAGGCACTGAGACTTATATATATATACACACACATACCACAGTCCAGACCCTGAGACTTATATATGTACACACACACACGAACCACAGTCCAGGCCCTGAGACTTATATATATACACACACACACCACAGCCCAAGCACTGAGACTTATATATATATACACACACATACCACAGTCCAGACCCTGAGACTTATATATGTATACACACACACAAACCACCGTCCTGGCCCTGAGACTTATATAAATATACATACACACACACCACAGTCCAGGCCCTGAGACTTATATATAAATATACACACACACACCACAGTCCAGGCCCTGAGACTCATATATGTATACACACACACACACACCACAGTCCAGAAACTGAGACTTATATATACATACACACACACACCACAGTCCAGAAACTGAGACTTATATATATACACACACACACACAACAGTCCAGGCCCTGAGACTTATATATGTATACACACACACACACCACAGACCAGGCCCTGAGACCTATATATATACACACACACACACCACAGTCCAGAAACTGAGACTTATATATATATACACACACACACCACAGTCCAGGCCCCGCGACCGATATATATACACACACACATACCACAGTCCAGACCCTGAGACTTACATATATATATACACACACACACCACAGTCCAGAAACTGAGACTATATGTATATACACACACACACCACAGTCCAGAAACTGAGACTTATATATATACACACACACACACCACAGTCCAGGCCCTGTGACTTATATATATGTACACACAAACACCACAGTCCAGAAACTGAGACTTATATATATACACACTCACACACACCAGTCCAGGCCCTGAGACTTATATATATATATATACACACACACAGCACTGTCCAGAAACTTAGACTTATATATTTACACACACAGACACCACAGTCCAGAAACTGAGACTTATATATATACACACACACACACCACAGTCCCGACACTGAGACTATATATATACACACACACGCACCATAGTCCAGAAACTGAGACTTATATATATACACACACACACACCAAAGTCCAGGCCCTGTGACTTATATATATATATATACACACACACCACAGTCCAGAAACTGAGACTTATATATATACACACTCACACACACCAGTCCAGGCCCTGAGACTTATATATATATACACACACACAGCACAGTCCAGAAACTTAGACTTATATATTTACACACACAGACACCACAGTCCAGAAACTGAGAATTATATATATACACACACACACACCGCAGTCCAGACACTGAGACTATATATATATACACACACACACCACAGTCCAGAAACTGAGACTTATATATATACACACACACACACCACAGTCCAGGCCCTGTGACTTATATATATATATACACACACACCACAGTCCAGAAACTGAGACTTATATATATACACACACACACACACCACAGTCCATGCCCTGAGTCTTATATATGTATACACACACACACCACAGTCCAGAAACTGAGACTTATCTATATACACACACACACACCGCAGTCCAGAAACTGAGACTTATATATATACACACACACACAACACAGTCCAGAAACTGAGACTTATATATATATACACACACACACAAAAGTCCAGAAACTGAGACTTATATACATACACACACACACACACACACCACAGTCCAGAAACTGAGACTTATATATATATACACACGCACACCACAGTCCAGGCCCCGCGACCTATATATATACACACACACATACCACTCTCCAGACCCTGAGACTTATATATATATATATACACACACACACCACAGTCCAGAAACTGAGACTATATGTATATACACACACACACCACAGTCCAGAAACTGAGACTTATATATATACACACACACACACCACAGTCCAGGCCCCGCGACCTATATATATACACACACACATACCACAGTCCAGACCCTGAGACTTATATATATATATATACACACACACACCACAGTCCAGAAACTGAGACTTATATAAATACACACACACACACCACAGTCCAGGCCCTGTGACTTATATATATATATACTCACACACACCACAGTCCAGAAACTGAGACTTATATATATACACACTCACACACACCAGTCCAGGCCCTGAGACTTATATATATATACACACACACAGCACAGTCCAGAAACTGAGACTTATATATATACACACACACCACAGTCCAGACACTGAGACTATATATATATACACACACACCACAGTCCAGAAACTGAGACTTATATATATACACACACACACACACCACAGTCCAGGCCCTGTGACTTATATATATATACACACACACACCACAGTCCAGAAACTGAGACTTATATATATACACACACACACACACACCACAGTCCATGCCCTGAGTCTTATATATGTATACACACACACACCACAGTCCAGAAACTGAGACTTATCTATATACACACACACACACCACAGTCCAGAAACTGAGACTTATATATATACACACACACACACAACACAGTGCAGAAACTGAGACTTATATATATATACACACACACACAAAAGTCCAGAAACTGAGACTTATGTACATACACACACACACACCACAGTCCAGAAACTGAGACTTATATATATATACACACGCACACCACAGTCCAGAAACTGAGACATATATATAGACACACACAAATACCACAGTCCAGAAACTGAGACTTATATATATATATACACAAACACACCACAGTTCAGAAACTGAGACTTATATATATACACACACACACACCACATTCCAGGCCCTGAGAACTATATTTCTATACACACACACACACACACCACAGTCCAGAAACTGAGAAATCTATATATATACACACACCACAGTCCAGGCCCTGAGACTTATATATATATATATACACACACACACCACAGTCCAGGCCCTGTGACTTATATATATATACACACACACACCACAGTCCAGAAACTGAGACTTATATATATACACACTCACACACACCAGTCCAGGCCCTGAGACTTATATATATATACACACACACAGCACAGTCCAGAAACTTAGACTTATATATATACACACACACACACCACAGTCCAGGCCCTGTGACTTATATATATATATATACACACACACACCACAGTCCAGGCCCTGTGACTTATATATATATACACACACACACCACAGTCCAGAAACTGAGACTTATATATATACACACTCACACACACCAGTCCAGGCCCTGAGACTTATATATATATACACACACACAGCACAGTCCAGAAACTTAGACTTATATATATACACACACAGACACCACAGTCCAGAAACTGAGACTTATATATATATACACACACACACCACAGTCCAGACACTGAGACTATATATATATATACACACACACACCACAGTCCAGAAACTGAGACTTATATATATACACACACACACACCACAGTCCAGGCCCTGTGACTTATATATATATATATATACACACACACACCACAGTCCAGAAACTGAGACTTATCTATATACACACACACACCACAGACCAGAAACTGAGACTTATATATATACACACACACACAACACAGTCCAGAAACTGAGACTTATATATATATACACACACACACAAAAGTCCAGAAACTGAGACTTATATACATACACACACACACACACACACACCACAGTCCAGAAACTGAGACTTATATATATATACAGACGCACACCACAGTCCAGAAACTGAGACATATATATATAGACACACACACACACCACATTCCAGAAACTGAGACTTATATATATATACACAAACACACCACTGTCCAGACCCTGAGACTTATATATATATATACACACACACACCACAGTCCAGAAACTGAGACTATATGTATATACACACACACACCACAGTCCAGAAACTGAGACTTATATATATACACACACACACACCACAGTCCAGGCCCTGTGACTTATATATATATATATACACACACACACCACAGTCCAGAAACTGAGACTTATATATATACACACTCACACACACCAGTCCAGGCCCTGAGACTTATATATATATATACACACACACAGCACAGTCCAGAAACTGAGACTTATATATATACACACACACCACAGTCCAGACACTGAGACTATATATATATACACACACACCACAGTCCAGAAACTGAGACTTATATATATACACACACACACACACCACAGTACAGGCCCTGTGACTTATATATATATACACACACACACCACAGTCCAGAAACTGAGACTTATATATATATACACACACACACCACAGTCCATGCCCTGAGTCTTATATATGTATACACACACACACCACAGTCCAGAAACTGAGACTTATCTATATACACACACACACACCACAGTCCAGAAACTGAGACTTATATATATACACACACACACACAACACAGTCCAGAAACTGAGACTTATATATATATACACACACACACAAAAGTCCAGAAACTGAGACTTATATACATACACACACACACACACCACAGTCCAGAAACTGAGACTTATATATATATACACACGCACACCACAGTCCAGAAACTGAGACATATATATAGACACACACAAATACCACAGTCCAGAAACTGAGAATTATATATATATATACACAAACACACCACAGTTCAGAAACTGAGACTTATATATATATACACACACACACCACAGTCCAGGCCCTGAGAACTATATTTCTATACACACACACACACACACCACAGTCCAGAAACTGAGAAATCTATATATATACACACACCACAGTCCAGGCCCTGAGACTTATATATGTATACACACATACCACAGTCCAGAACCTGAGACTTATATATATATATACACACACACACCACAGTCCAGAAACTGAGACTATATGTATATACACACACACACCACAGTCCAGAAACTGAGACTTATATATATACACACACACACACCACAGTCCAGGCCCCGCGACCTATATATATACACACACACATACCACAGTCCAGAACCTGAGACTTATATATATATATACACACACACACCACAGTCCAGAATCTGAGACTATATGTATATACACACACACACCACAGTCCAGAAACTGAGACTTATATATATACACACACACACACACCACAGTCCAGGCCCTGTGACTTAAATATATATATATACACACACACACCACAGTCCAGAAACTGAGACTTATATATATACACACTCACACACACCAGTCCAGGCCCTGAGACTTATATATATATACACACACACAGCACAGTCCAGAAACTGAGACTTATATATATACACACACACCACAGTCCAGACACTGAGACTATATATATATACACACACACCACAGTCCAGAAACTGAGACTTATATATATACACACACACACACACCACAGTCCAGGCCCTGTGACTTATATATATATACACACACACACCACAGTCCAGAAACTGAGACTTATATATATACACACACACACACCACAGTCCATGCCCTGAGTCTTATATATGTATACACACACACACCACAGTCCAGAAACTGAGACTTATCTATATACACACACACACACCACAGTCCAGAAACTGAGACTTATATAAATACACACACACACACAACACAGTGCAGAAACTGAGACTTATATATATATACACACACACAAAAGTCCAGAAACTGAGACTTATGTACATACACACACACACACCACAGTCCAGAAACTGAGACTTATATATATATACACAAGCACACCACAGTCCAGAAACTGAGACATATATATAGACACACACAAATACCACAGTCCAGAAACTGAGACTTATATATATATACACAAACACACCACAGTTCAGAAACTGAGACTTATATATATACACACACACACACCACAGTCCAGGCCCTGAGAACTATATTTCTATACACACACACACACACACCACAGTCCAGAAACTGAGAAATCTATATATATACACACACCACAGTCCAGGCCCTGAGACTTATATATGTATACACACATACCACAGTCCAGAACCTGAGACTTATATATATAGAAATATATATATACACACACACCACAGTCCAAGCCCTGAGACTTATGTATATATACACACACACACACCACAGTCCAGAAACTGAGACTTATATATATATACACACACACACACACACCACAGCCCAGGCACTGAGACTTATATATATACACACACACACCACAGCCCAAGCACTGAGACTTATATATATACACACACACACACACCACAGTCCAGGCCCTGAGAACTATATATCTATACACACACACACACACCACAGTCCAGAAACTGAGAAATTTATATATATACACACACCACAGTCCAGGCCCTGAGACTTATATATGTATACACACATACCACAGTCCAGAACCTGAGACTTATATATGTAGAAATATATATATACACACACACCACAGTCCAGGCCCTGAGACTTATATATATATACACACACACACACCACAGTCCAGGCACTGAGACTTATATATATATACACACACATACCACAGTCCAGACCCTGAGACTTATATATGTACACACACACACGAACCACAGTCCAGGCCCTGAGACTTATATATATACACACACACACCACAGCCCAAGCACTGAGACTTATATATATATACACACACATACCACAGTCCAGACCCTGAGACTTATATATGTATACACACACACAAACCACCGTCCTGGCCCTGAGACTTATATAAATATACATACACACACACCACAGTCCAGGCCCTGAGACTTATATATAAATATACACACACACACCACAGTCCAGGCCCTGAGACTCATATATGTATACACACACACACACCACAGTCCAGAAACTGAGACTTATATATACATACACACACACACCACAGTCCAGAAACTGAGACTTATATGTATACACACACACACACAACAGTCCAGGCCCTGAGACTTATATATGTATACACACACACACACCACAGACCAGGCCCTGAGACCTATATATATACACACACACACACCACAGTCCAGAAACTGAGACTTATATATATATACACACACACACCACAGTCCAGGCCCCGCGACCGATATATATACACACACACATACCACAGTCCAGACCCTGAGACTTACATATATATATACACACACACACCACACTCCAGAAACTGAGACTATATGTATATACACACACACACCACAGTCCAGAAACTGAGACTTATATATATACACACACACACACCACAGTCCAGGCCCTGTGACTTATATATATGTACACACAAACACCACAGTCCAGAAACTGAGACTTATATATATACACACTCACACACACCAGTCCAGGCCCTGAGACTTATATATATATATATACACACACACAGCACTGTCCAGAAACTTAGACTTATATATTTACACACACAGAC
Organism: Heterodontus francisci; assembly: GCF_036365525.1. Lineage (NCBI taxonomy): Eukaryota > Metazoa > Chordata > Chondrichthyes > Heterodontiformes > Heterodontidae > Heterodontus > Heterodontus francisci. Next base: position 74,477 of record NW_027140953.1, on the reverse strand, counting down.
ACCACAGTCCAGAAACTGAGACTTATATATATACACACACACACACCACAGTCCCGACACTGAGACTATATATATACACACACACGCACCATAGTCCAGAAACTGAGACTTATATATATACACACACACACACCACAGTCCAGGCCCTGTGACTTATATATATATATATACACACACACCACAGTCCAGAAACTGAGACTTATATATATACACACTCACACACACCAGTCCAGGCCCTGAGACTTATATATATATACACACACACAGCACAGTCCAGAAAATTAGACTTATATATTTACACACACAGACACCACAGTCCAGAAACTGAGAATTATATATATACACACACACACACCGCAGTCCAGACACTGAGACTATATATATATAAACACACACCACAGTCCAGAAACTGAGACTTATATATATACACACACACACACCACAGTCCAGGCCCTGTGACTTATATATATATATACACACACACCACAGTCCAGAAACTGAGACTTATATATATACACACACACACACACCACAGTCCATGCCCTGAGTCTTATATATGTATACACACACACACCACAGTCCAGAAACTGAGACTTATCTATATACACACACACACACCGCAGTCCAGAAACTGAGACTTATATATATACACACACACACAACACAGTCCAGAAACTGAGACTTATATATATATACACACACACACAAAAGTCCAGAAACTGAGACTTATATACATACACACACACACACACACACCACAGTCCAGAAACTGAGACTTATATATATATACACACGCACACCACAGTCCAGGCCCCGCGACCTATATATATACACACACACATACCACTCTCCAGACCCTGAGACTTATATATATATATATACACACACACACCACAGTCCAGAAACTGAGACTATATGTATATACACACACACACCACAGTCCAGAAACTGAGACTTATATATATACACACACACACACCACAGTCCAGGCCCCGCGACCTATATATATACACACACACATACCACAGTCCAGACCCTGAGACTTATATATATATATATACACACACACACCACAGTCCAGAATCTGAGACTATATGTATATACACACACACACCACAGTCCAGAAACTGAGACTTATATAAATACACACACACACACCACAGTCCAGGCCCTGTGACTTATATATATATATACACACACACACCACAGTCCAGAAACTGAGACTTATATATATACACACTCACACACACCAGTCCAGGCCCTGAGACTTATATATATATACACACACACAGCACAGTCCAGAAACTGAGACTTATATATATACACACACACCACAGTCCAGACACTGAGACTATATATATATACACACACACCACAGTCCAGAAACTGAGACTTATATATATACACACACACACACACCACAGTCCAGGCCCTGTGACTTATATATATATACACACACACACCACAGTCCAGAAACTGAGACTTATATATATACACACACACACACACACCACAGTCCATGCCCTGAGTCTTATATATGTATACACACACACACCACAGTCCAGAAACTGAGACTTATCTATATACACACACACACCACAGTCCAGAAACTGAGACTTATATATACACACACACACACACAACACAGTGCAGAAACTGAGACTTATATATATATACACACACACACAAAAGTCCAGAAACTGAGACTTATGTACATACACACACACACACCACAGTCCAGAAACTGAGACTTATATATATATACACACGCACACCACAGTCCAGAAACTGAGACATATATATAGACACACACAAATACCACAGTCCAGAAACTGAGACTTATATATATATACACAAACACACCACAGTTCAGAAACTGAGACTTATATATATACACACACACACACCACAGTCCAGGCCCTGAGAACTATATTTCTATACACACACACACACACACCACAGTCCAGAAACTGAGAAATCTATATATATACACACACCACAGTCCAGGCCCTGAGACTTATATATGTATACACACATACCACAGTCCAGAACCTGAGACTTATATATATATAGAAATATATATATACACACACAGCACAGTCCAAGCCCTGAGACTTATGTATATATACACACACATACCACAGTCCAGACCCTGAGACTTATATATGTATACACACACACGAACCACAGTCCAGGCCCTGAGACTTATATATATACACACACACACCACAGCCCAGGCACTGAGACTTATATATATATATATATATACGCACACATGCCACAGTCCAGACCCTGAGACTTATATATGTATACACACACACAAACCACTGTCCTGGCCCTGAGACTTATATAAATATACATACACACACACCACAGTCCAGGCCCTGAGACTTATATATATATATACACACACACACCACAGGCCAGGCCCTGAGACATATATATGTATACACACACACACACCACAGTCCAGAAACTGAGACTTATATATACATGCAAACACACACCACAGTCCAGAAACTGAGACTTATATATATACACACACACACACCACAGTCCAGGCCCTGAGACTTATATATGTATACACACACACACACCACAGTAGTGGCCCTGAGACCTATATATATACACACACACACACCACAGTCCAGAAACTGAGACTTATATATATATACACACACACACCACAGTCCAGAAACTGAGACTTATATATATACACATACACACACCACAGTCCAGGGCCCGCGACCGATATATATGCACACACACATACCACAGTCCAGACCCTGAGACTTATATATATATATACACACACACACCACAGTCCAGAAACTGAGACTATCTGTATATACACACACACACCACAGTCCAGAAACTGAGACTTATATATATACACACTCACACACACCAGTCCAGGCCCTGAGACTTATATATATATACACACACACAGCACAGTCCAGAAACTGTGACTTATATATATGTACACACACACACCACAGTCCAGAAACTGAGACTTATATATATACACATTCACACACACCAGTCCAGGCCCTGAGACTTATATGTATATGTACACACACAGCACAGTCCAGAAACTGAGACTTATATATATACACACACACACACCACAGTCCAGACACTGAGACTATATATATATATATATATATACACACACACAGCACAGTCCAGAAACTGAGACTTATATATACACACACACACACAACACAGTCCAGAAACTGTGACTTATATATATATACACACACACACAAAAGTCCAGAAACTGAGACTTATATACAAACACACACACACACACCACAGTCCAGAAACTGAGACTTATATACATATACACATGCACACCACAGTCCAGAAACTGAGACATATATATAGACACACACAAATACCACAGTCCAGAAACTGAGACTTATATATATATCCACAAACACAACACAGTTCAGAAACTGAGAATAATATATATATACACACACACACACCACTGTCCAGGCCCTGAGAACTATATTTCTATACACACACACACACCACAGTCCAGAAACTGAGACATTTATATATATACACACACCACACTCCAGGCCCTGAGACTTATATATGAATAGACACATACCACAGTCCAGAACCTGAGACTTGTATATATAGAAATATATATATACACACACACCATAGTCCAGGCCCTGAGACTTATATATATATATATACACACACACCACAGTCCAGAAACTGAGACTTGTATATATACACACACACACACCACCGTCCACGCCCTGAGACTTATATATATACACACACACATACCACAGTCCAGACCCTGAGACTTATATATGTATACACACACACGAACCACAGTCCAGGCCCTGAGACTTATTTATATACACACACACACACACCACAGTCCAGGGCCTGAGACTTATATATATATATATACACACACACCACGGTCCAGGCCCTGAGACTTATATATATACACACACACACCACGGTCCAGGCCCTGAGACTTATATATATATACACACACACCACAGTCCAGGCCCTGAGACTTATATAGATACACTCACAAACACCACAGTCCACGCCCTGAGACATATATATACACACACACACACCACCGTCCTGGGCCTGAGACATATATAAATACACTCACACACACTACAGTCCAGGCCCTGAGACTTATATATATATATACACACACACAATCCACAGTCTAGGCCCTGAGACATATATATACACACACATACCACAGTCCAGACCCTGAGACTTATATATATACAAACACGCACACACCACGGCCCAGGCCCTGTGACTTATATATATATACACACACACCACAGTCCAGGCCCTGAGACTTATATATATACACACACACACCAAAGTCCAGGCCCTGAGACTTATATATGTACACACACACACACCACAGTCCAGAAACTGAGACTTATATATATATACACACACACACCACAGTCCAGTAACTGAGACTTATATATATATACACACACACCACAGTCCAGAACCTGAGATTTATATAGATAGAAATATATATATACACACACACCACAGTCTCGGCACTGAGACTTATATATATACACACACACATACCACAGTTCAGACCCTGAGACTTATATATATACACACACACATACCACAGTTCAGACCCTGAGACTTATATATATATATTTACACACACACACCACAGTCCAGAACCTGAGACTTATATATGTATACACAAACCACAGTCCAGGCCCTGAGACTTATATATATATACACACACACACCACAGCCCAGGCCCTGAGACTTATATATGTATACACACACACCACAGTCCAGAAGCTGAGACTTATATATATAGAAATATATATATACACACACACCACAATCCATGCCCTGAGACTTATATTTATACACACACACACACACCACAGTCCAGGCCCTGAGACTTATATATATACACACACACACACCACAGTCCAGGGCCTGAGACCCATATATATACACACACACACCACGGTCCAGGCCCTGAGACTTATATGTATACACACACACACCACGGTCCAGGCCCTGAGACTTCTATATATATACACACACACCACAGTCCAGGCCCTGAGTTATATATATACACACACACACACCACAGTCCTGGGCCTGAGACATATATAAATACACAGACACACACACACTACAGTCCAGGCCCTGAGACTTATATATATATATACACACACAAAATCCACAGTCCAGGGCCTGAGACCCATATATATACACACACACACCACGGTCCAGGCCCTGAGACTTATATATATACGCACACACCACGGTCCAGGCCCTGAGACTTATATATATATACACACACATACCACAGTCCAGACCCTGACACTTATATATATACAAACACACACACACCACGGTCCAGGCCCTGAGACTTATATATATATATACACACACAAACCACAGTCCAGCCATGAGACTGATATATTTACACACACACACACCACAGCCCAGGCCCTGAGACTTATATATGTACACACACACACACCACTGTCCAGAAACTGAGACTTATATATATACACACACACACACCACAGTCCAGGCCCTGAGACTTATATATGTATACACACACACCACAGTCCAGGCCCTGAGACTTATATAGATAGAAATATATAGATACGCACACACCACAGTCCAGGCACTGAGACTTATATATATATGCACACACACACCACAGTCCAGGCCCTGAGACTTATATATATACACACAGTCATACCACAGTCCAGACCCTGAGACTTACATATATATATACACACACACACCACAGTCCAGGCACTGAGACTTATATATATATGCACACACACACCACAGTCCAGGCCCTGAGACTTATATATATACACACAGTCATACCACAGTCCAGGGCCTGAGACCCATATATATACACACACACACCACGGTCCAGGCCCTGAGACATATATATACACACACACACACCACAGTCCTGGGCCTGAGACATATATAAATACACAGACACACACACACTACAGTCCAGGCCCTGAGACTTATATATATATACACACACAAAATCCACAGTCCAGGCCCTGAGACATATATATACGCACACATACCACAGTCCAGACCCTGACACTTATATATATACCAACACACACACACCACGGTCCAGGCCCTGAGACTTATATATATACACACACACAAACCACAGTCCAGCCATGAGACTGATATATTTACACACACACACAACACAGTCCAGGCCCTGAGACAGATATATACACACACACACACCACAGTCCTGGGCCTGAGACATATATAAACACACAGACACACACACACTACAGTCCAGGCCCTGAGACTTATATATATATACACACACAATATCCACAGTCCAGGCCCTGAGACATATATATACACACACATACCACAGTCCAGACCCTGACACTTATATATATACCAACACACACACACCACGGTCCAGGCCCTGAGACTTATATATATATACACACACATACCACAGTCCAGACCCTGACACTTATATATATACCAACACACACACACCACAGTCCAGGCCCTGAGACTTATATAGATAGAAATATATAGATACGCACACACCACAGTCCAGGCACTGAGACTTATATATATATGCACACACACACCACAGTCCAGGCCCTGAGACTTATATATATACACACAGTCATACCACAGTCCAGACCCTGAGACTTACATATATATATACACACACACACCACAGTCCAGAACCTGAGACTTATATATGTATACACAGACACCACAGTCCAGAACCTGAGACTTATATATATACACACACACACACCACAGTTGAGGCCCTGAGACTTATATAAATACACACACACACCACGGTCCAGGCCCTGAGACTTATATATATACACACACACACACCACAGTCCAGGGCCTGAGACCCATATATATACACACACACACCACGGTCCAGGCCCTGAGACTTATATATATACACACACACCACAGTCCAGGCCCTGAGACTTATATATATACACACACACCACAGTCCAGGCCCTGAGACTTATATAGATACACTCACACACACCACAGTCCAGACCCTGAGACATATATGTACACACACACACCACAGTCCAGGGCCTGAGACATATATAAATACACAGACACTCACACACTACAGTCCAGGCCCTGAGACTTATATATATATAAACACACAAAATCCACAGTCCAGGCCCTGAGACATATATATACATACACATACCACAGTCCAGACCCTGAGACTTATATATATACAAACACACACACACCACGGTCCAGGCCCTGAGACTTATATATTTACACACACACACACCACAGCCCCGGCCCTGAGACTTATATATGTACACACACACACACCACTGTCCAGAAACTGAGACTTATATATATACACACACACACCACAGTCCAGGCCCTGAGACTTATATATGTATACACACACACCACAGTCCAGGCCCTGAGACTTATATAGATAGAAATATATAGATACGCACACACCACAGTCCAGGCACTGAGACTTATATATATATATATGCACACACACACCACAGTCCAGGCCCTGAGACTTATATATATACACACAGTCATACCACAGTCCAGACCCTGAGACTTACATATATATATACACACACACACCACAGTCCAGAACCTGAGACTTATATATGTATACACACACACCACAGTCCAGAACCTGAGACTTATATATATATATAAATATATATATACACACACATCACAGTCCAGGCCCTGAGACTTATATATATACACACAGACACACCACAGTTGAGGCCCTGAGACTTATATATATACACACACACACCACGGTCCAGGCCCTGAGACTTATATATCTACACACACACACCACAGCCCAGGCCCTGAGACATATAAATGTATACACACACACCACAGTCCAGAACCTGAGACTTATATATATATATAGAAATATATATATACACACACATCACAGTCCAGGCCCTGAGACTTATATATATACACACACACACACCACAGTTGAGGCCCTGAGACTTATATATATACACACACACACCACGGTCCAGGCCCTGAGTCTTATATATATACACACACACACACACCACAGTCCAGGGCCTGAGACCCATATATATACACACACACACCACGGTCCAGGCCCTGAGACTTATATATATACACACACACCACGGTCCAGGCCCTGAGTCTTATATATAAATACACACACACAATCCACAGTCCAGGCCATGAGACATATATATACACACACATACCACAGTCCAGACCCTGAGACTTATATCTATACAAACTCACACACACCACGGTCCAGGCCCTGAGACTTATATATATATACACACACACACCACAGTCCAGCCATGAGACTGATATATTTACACACACACACACCACAGCCCCGGCCCTGAGACTTATATATGTACACACACACTCCACAGACCAGAACCTGAGACTTATATAGATAGAAATATATATATACACACACACCACAGTCCAGGCCCTGAGACTTATATATATACACACAGTCATACCACAGTCCAGACCCTGAGACTTATATATATATATATACACACACACACCACAGTCCAGAACCTGAGAGTTACATATGTATACACACACACAAACCACAGTCCAGGCCCTGAGACTTATATATATACACACACACACCACAGCCCAGGCCCTGAGACTTATATATGTATACACACACACCACAGTCCAGGGCATGAGACTTATATATATATAGAAATATATATATACACACACACCACAGTCCAGGCCCTGAGACTTATATATATACACACAAACACACCACAGTTGAGGCCCTGAGACTTATATATATACACACACACACCACGGTCCAGGCCCTGAGACTTATATATATACACACACTCACCACGGTCCAGGCCCTGAGACTTATATATATATATACACACACACCACAGTCCAGGCCCTGAAACTTATATATATATGCACACACACACACACCACAGACCAGGCCCTGAGACTTATATATATATACACACACACACCACAGCCCAGGCCCTGAGACTTATATATGTATACACACACACCACAGTCCAGAACCTGAGACTTATATATATATAGAAATATATATATACACACACACCACAATCCATGCCCTGAGACTTATATATATACACACACACACACCACAGTCCAGGCCCTGAGACTTATATATATACACACACACACACCACAGTCCAGGGCCTGAGACCCATATATATACACACACACACCACGGTCCAGGCCCTGAGACTTATAAAAATACACACACACACCACGGTCCAGGCCCTGTGACTTATATATATATACACACACACCACAGTCCAGGCCCTGAGACTTATATAGATACACTCACACACACCACAGTCCACGCCCTGAGACATATATATACACACACACACACCACCGTCCTGGGCCTGAGACATATATAAATACACAGACACACACACACTACAGTCCAGGCCCTGAGACTTATATATATATACACACACACAATCCACAGTCTAGGCCCTGAGACATATATATACACACACATACCACAGTCCACACCCTGAGACTTATATATATACAAACACGCACACACCACGGTCCAGGCCCTGTGACTTATATATATATACACATACACCACAGTCCAGGCCCTGAGACTTATATATATACACACACACACCACAGTCCAGGCCCTGAGACTTATATATGTACACACACACACACCACAATCCAGAAACTGAGACTTATATAGATAGAAATATATATATACACACACACCACAGTCTCGGCCCTGAGACTTATATATATATATACACACACACAGCACAGTCCAGAAACTGAGACTTATATATATATACACACACACACACCACAGTCCAGGCCCTGAGACTTATATATATACACACACACATACCACAGTCCAGACCCTGAGAATTATATATATATATATATATACACACACACACCACAGTCCAGAACCTGTGACTTATATATGTATACACACACACAAACCACAGTCCAGGCCCTGAGACTTATATATATATATACACACACACACCACAGCCGAGGCCCTGAGACTTATATATGTATACACACACACCACAGTCCAGAACCTGAGACTTATATATATAGAAATATATATATACACACACACCACAGTCCAGGCCCTGAGACTTATATATATACACACACACACACCACAGTCCAGGGCCTGAGAACCATTTATATACACACACACACCACGGTCCAGGCCCTGAGACGTATATATATACACACACACACCACGGTCCAGGCCCTGAGACTTATATATATAGACACACACACCACAGTCCAGGCCCTGAGACTTATATAGATACACTCACACACACCACAGTCCACGCCCTGAGACATATATATACACACACACACACCACCGTCGTGGGCCTGAGACATATATAAATACACAGACACACACACACTACAGTCCAGACCCTGAGACTTATATACATATACACACACACAATCCACAGTCTAGGCCCTGAGACATAGAAATACACACACATACCACAGTCCAGACCCTGAGACTTATATATATACAAACACGCACACACCACGGTCCAGGCCCTGTGACTTATATATATATACACACACACCACAGTCCAGGCCCTGAGACTTATATATATACACACACACACCACAGTCCAGGCCCTGAGACTTATATATGTACACACACACACACCACAATCCAGAAACTGAGACTTATATATATACACACACACACACCGCAGTCCAGTAACTGAGACTTATATATATATACACACACACACCACAGTCCAGAACCTGAGATTTATATAGATAGAAATATATATATACACACACACCAAAGTCTCGGCCCTGAGACTTATATATATATACACACACACAGCACAGTCCAGAAACTGAGACTTATATATATATACACACACACACACCACAGTCCAGGCCCTGAGACTTATATACATACACACACACAAACCACAGTCCAGGCCCTGAGACTTATATATATATATATACACACACACACCACAGCCGAGGCCCTGAGACTTATATATGTATACACACACACCACAGTCCAGAACCTGAGACTTATATATATAGAAATATATATATACACACACACCACAGTCCAGGCCCTGAGACCTATATATATATACACACACACACCACAGTCCAGGGCCTGAGACCCATATATATACACACACACACCACGGTCCAGGCCCTGAGACTTATATGTATACACACACACACCACGGTCCAGGCCCTGAGACTTATATATATATACACACACACCACAGTCCAGAAACTGAGACTTATATATATACACACACACACACCACAGTCCAGGTTCTGAGACCGATATTTCTATACACACACACACACCACAGTCCAGAAACTGAGACTTATATATATACACACACACACCACATTCCAGGCCCTGAGACTTATATATATATACACACACACACCACAGTCCAGAAAATGAGACTTGTATATATACACACACACACACACCACAGTCCACGCCCTGAGACTTATATATAGACCCACACAATAACCACAGTCCTGGGCATGAGACTTATATATATACACACTCACATACCACAGTCCAGACCCTGAGACTTATATATATGCACACACAATAACCACAGTCCAGGACCTGAGACTTATATATTTATCTACGCACACCCACCACGGTCCAGGCCCTGAGACTTATATATATATCTACGCACACACACCACAGTCCAGACCCTGTGACTTATATATGTATACACACACACACCAGAGTCCAGAAACTGAGACTTATATATATACACACACACACCACAGTCCAGTCCCCGAGACTTATATTTATACACACACACACACACCACAGTCCAGGCCCTGAGACTTATATATTTACACACACACACACCTCAGTCCAGGGCCTGAGACCCATATATATACACACACACACACCACGGTCCAGGCCCTGAGACTTATATGTATACACACACACACCACGGTCCAGGCCCTGAGACTTCTATATATATACACACACACCACAGTCCAGGACCTGAGATATATATATACACACACACACACCACAGTCCAGGGCCTGAGACATATATAAATACACAGACACACACACACTACAGTCCAGGCCCTGAGACTTATATATATATACACACACAAAATCCACAGTCCAGGGCCTGAGACCCATATATATACACACACACACCACGGTCCAGGCCCTGAGACTTATATATATACACACACACCACGGTCCAGGCCCTGAGACTTATATATATATACACACACATACCACAGTCCAGACCCTGACACTTATATATATACAAACACGCACACACCACGGTCCAGGCCCTGAGACTTATATATATATACACACACAAACCACAGTCCAGCCATGAGACTGATATATTTACACACACACACACCACAGCCCAGGCCCTGAGACTTATATATGTACACACACACACACCATTGTCCAGAAACTGAGACTTATATATACACACACACACACCACAGTCCAGGCCCTGAGACTTATATATGTATACACACACACCACAGTCCAGGCCCTGAGACTTATATAGATAGAAATATATAGATACGCACACACCACAGTCCAGGCACTGAGACTTATATATATATGCACACACACACCACAGTCCAGGCCCTGAGACTTATATATATACACACAGTCATACCACAGTCCAGGTCCTGAGACCCATATATATACACACACACACCACGGTCCAGGCCCTGAGACTTATATGTATACACACACACACCACGGTCCAGGCCCTGAGACTTCTATATACACACACACACACCACAGTCCTGGGCCTGAGACATATATAAATACACAGACACACACACACTACAGTCCAGGCCCTGAGACTTATATATATATACACACACAAAATCCACAGTCCAGGCCCTGAGACATATATATACACACACATACCACAGTCCAGACCCTGACACTTATATATATACAAACACACACACACCACGGTCCAGGCCCTGAGACTTATATGTATATACACACACAAACCACAGTCCAGCCATGAGACTGATATATTTACACACACACACAACACAGTCCAGGCCCTGAGACTTATATATGTATAAACACACACCACAGTCCAGGCCCTGAGACTTATATAGATAGAAATATATAGATACGCACACACCACAGTCCAGGCACTGAGACTTATATATATATGCACACACACACCACAGTCCAGGCCCTGAGACTTATATATATACACACAGTCATACCACAGTCCAGACCCTGAGACTTACATATATATATACACACACACACCACAGTCCAGAACCTGAGACTTATATATGTATACACAGACACCACAGTCCAGAACCTGAGACTTATATATATATAGAAATGTATATATACACACACATCACAGTCCAGGCCCTGAGACTTATATATATACACACACACACACCACAGTCCAGGCCCTGAGACTTATATATATACACACACACACACCACAGTCCAGGGCCTGAGACCCATATATATACACACACACACCACGGTCCAGGCCCTGAGACTTATATATATACACACACACCACAGTCCAGGCCCTGAGACTTATATAGATACACTCACGCACACCACAGTCCAGACCCTGAGACATATATGTACACACACACACCACAGTCCAGTGCCTGAGACATATATAAAGACACAGACACTCACACACTACAGTCCAGGCCCTGAGACCTATATATATATAAACACACACAATCCACAGTCCAGGCACTGAGACTTATATATATATATGCACACACACACCACAGTCCAGGCCCTGAGACTTATATATATACACACAGTCATACCACAGTCCAGACCCTGAGACTTATATATATACAAACACACACACACCACGGTCCAGGCCCTGAGACTTATATATATATATACACACACACACCACAGTCCAGCCATGAGACTGATATATTTACACACACACACACCACAGCCCCGGCCCTGAGACTTATATATGTACACACACACACACCACTGTCCAGAAACTGAGACTTATATATATACACACACACACCACAGTCCAGGCCCTGAGACTTATATATGTATACACACACACCACAGTCCAGGCCCTGAGACTTATATAGATAGAAATATATAGATACGCACACACCACAGTCCAGGCACTGAGACTTATATATATATATGCACACACACACCACAGTCCAGGCCCTGAGACTTATATATATACACACAGTCATACCACAGTCCAGACCCTGAGACTTACATATATATATACACACACACACCACAGTCCAGAACCTGAGACTTATATATGTATACACACACACCACAGTCCAGAACCTGAGACTTATATATATATATAGAAATATATATATACACACACATCACAGTCCAGGCCCTGAGACTTATATATATACACACAGACACACCACAGTTGAGGCCCTGAGACTTATATATATACACACACACACCACGGTCCAGGCCCTGAGACTTATATATCTACACACACACACCACAGCCCAGGCCCTGAGACATATAAATGTATACACACACACCACAGTCCAGAACCTGAGACTTATATATATATATATAGAAATATATATATACACACACATCACAGTCCAGGCCCTGAGACTTATATATATACACACACACACACCACAGTTGAGGCCCTGAGACTTACATATATACACACACACACCACGGTCCAGGCCCTGAGACTTATATATACACACACACACACACACCACAGTCCAGGGCCTGAGACCCATATATATACACACACACACCACGGTCCAGGCCCTGAGACTTATATATATACACACACACCACGGTCCAGGCCCTGAGTCTTATATATAAATACACACACACAATCCACAGTCCAGGCCATGAGACATATATATACACACACATACCACAGTCCAGACCCTGAGACTTATATATATATACAAACACACACACACCACGGTCCAGGCCCTGAGACTTATATATATATACACACACACACCACAGTCCAGCCATGAGACTGATATATTTACACACACACACACCACAGCCCAGGCCCTGAGACTTATATATGTACACACACACACACCAAAGTCCAGAAACTGAGACTTATATATATACACACACACACCACAGTCCAGGCCCTGAGACTTGTATATGTATACACACACTGCACAGACCAGAACCTGAGACTTATATAGATAGAAATATATATATACACACACACCACAGTCCAGGCCCTGAGACTTATATATATACACACAGTCATACCACAGTCCAGACCCTGAGACTTATATATATATATACACACACACACCACAGTCCAGAACCTGAGAGTTACATATGTATACACACACACAAACCACAGTCCAGGCCCTGAGACTTATATATATACACACACACACCACAGCCCAGGCCCTGAGACTTATATATGTATACACACACACCACAGTCCAGGGCATGAGACTTATATATATATAGAAATATATATATACACACACACCACAGTCCAGGCCCTGAGACTTATATATATACACACACACACACCACAGTTGAGGCCCTGAGACTTATATATATACACACACACACCACGGTCCAGGCCCTGAGAATTATATATATACACACACACACCACGGTCCAGGCCCTGAGACTTATATATATATACACACACACCACAGTCCAGGCCCTGAGACTTATATATATATGCACACACACACACACCACAGACCAGGCCCTGAGACTTATATATATATACACACACACACCACAGCCCATGCCCTGAGACTTATATATGTATACACACACACCACAGTCCAGAACCTGAGACTTATATATATATATAGAAATATATATATACACACACACCACAATCCATGCCCTGAGACTTATATATATACACACACACACACCACAGTCCAGGCCCTGAGACTTATATATATATACACACACACACACCACAGTCCAGGGCCTGAGACCCATATATATACACACACACACCACGCTCCAGGCCCTGAGACTTATATATATACACACACACACCACGGTCCAGGCCCTGACACTTATATATATCTACACACACACCACAGTCCACGCCCTGAGACATATATATACACACACACACACCACCGTCCTGGGCCTGAGACATATATAAATACACAGACACACACACACTACAGTCCAGGCCCTGAGACTTATATATATATACACACACACAATCCACAGTCTAGGCCCTGAGACATATATATACACACACATACCACAGTCCAGACCCTGAGACTTATATATATACAAACACGCACACACCACGGTCCAGGCCCTGTGACTTATATATATATATACACACACACCACAGTCCAGAACCTGAGACGTATATATATAGAAATATATATATACACACACACCACAGTCCAGGCCCTGAGACTTATAAATATACACACACACACACCACAGTCCAGGGCCTGAGACCCATATATATACACACACACACCACGGTCCAGGCCCTGAGACTTATATATATACACACACACACCACGGTCCAGGCCCTGAGACTTATATATATATACACACACACCACAGTCCAGGCCCTGAGACTTATATAGATACACTCACACACACCACAGTCCACGCCCTGAGACATATATATACACACACACACACCACCGTCCTGGGCCTGAGACATATATAAATACACAGACACACACACTACAGTCCAGGCCCTGAGACTTATATATATATACACACACACAATCCACAGTCTAGGCCCTGAGACATATATATACACACACATACCACAGTCCAAACCCTGAGACTTATATATATACAAACACGCACACACCACGGTCCAGGCCCTGTGACTTATATATATATACACACACACCACAGTCCAGGCCCTGAGACTTAAAAATATATACACACACACACCACAGTCCAGGCCCTGAGACTTATATATGTACACACACACACACCACAATCCAGAAACTGAGACTTATATATATACACACACACACACCACAGTCCAGTAACTGAGACTTATATATATATACACACACACACCACAGTCCAGAACCTGAGATTTATATAGATAGAAATATATATATACACACACACCAAAGTCTCGGCCCTGAGACTTATATATATATACACACACACAGCACAGTCCAGAAACTGAGACTTATATATATATATACACACACACACCACAGTCCAGGCCCTGAGACTTATATATATACACACACACATATCACAGTCCAGACCCTGAGAATTATATATATATATATATACACACACACACCACAGTCCAGAACCTGAGACTTATATATGTATACACACACACAAACCACAGTCCAGGCCCTGAGACTTATATATATATATATATATACACACACACCACAGCCGAGGCCCTGAGACTTATATATGTATACACACACACCACAGTCCAGAACCTGAGACTTATATATATAGAAATATATATATACACACACACCACAGTCCAGGCCCTGAGACTTATATATATATATACACACACACACCACAGTCCAGGGCCTGAGACCCATATATATACACACACACACCACGGTCCAGGCCCTGAGACTTATATGTATACACACACACACCACGGTCCAGGCCCTGAGACTTATATATATATACACACACACCACAGTCCAGAAACTGAGACTTATATATATACACACACACACACCACAGTCCAGGTTCTGAGACCTATATTTCTATACACACACACACACCACAGTCCAGAAACTGAGACTTATATATATACACACACACACCACATTCCAGGCCCTGAGACTTATATATATATACACACATACACCACAGTCCAGAAAATGAGACTTGTATATATACACACACACACACCACAGTCCACGCCCTGAGACTTATATATATACACACACAATAACCACAGTCCAGGGCATGAGACTTATATATATACACACACACATACCACAGTCCAGACCCTGAGACTTATATATATGCACACGCAATAACCACAGTCCAGGACCTGAGACTTATATATTTATCTACGCACACCCACCACGGTCCAGGCCCTGAGACTTATATATATATCTACGCACACACACCACAGTCCAGACCCTGTGACTTATATATGTATACACACACACACCAGAGTCCAGAAACTGAGACTTATATATATACACACACACACCACAGTCCAGTCCCCGAGACTTATATATATACATACGCACACACACCACAGTCCAGGCCCTGAGACTTATATGTATAAGCACACCCACCACGGTCCAGGCCCTGAGACTTATATATATATATACACACACACCACAGTCCAGTCCCCGAGACTTATATATATATATACACACACACACCACAGTCCAGACCCTGTGACTTATATACGTATACACACACACACCAGAGTCCAGAAACTGAGACTTATATATATACACACACACACACACCACAGTCCAGTCCCCGAGACTTATATATATATATACGCACACACACCACAGTCCAAACCCTGAGACTTATATATGTATACATACACACACCACAGTCCAGAAACTGAGACTTATATATATACACACACACACACACCACAGTCCAGTCCCCGAGACTTATATATATATACACACACACACACCACAGTCCAGGCCCTGTGACTTATATATGTATACATACACACACCAGAGTCCAGAAACTGAGACTTATATATACACACACACACACACCACAGTCCAGTCCCCGAGACTTATACATATATATACGCACACACACCACAGTCCAGACCCTGAGACTTTTATATATTGACACACACACACACCGCAGTCCAGAAACTGAGATTTATATATATATACACAAACACACCACAGTCCAGAAACTGAGACTTATATATATATACACACACACACCACAGTCCAGGCCCTGAGACCTATATTTCTATACACACACACACACCACAGTCCAGTCCCCGAGACTTATATATATATATATATATATATATATATACGCACACACACCACAGTCCAGACTCTGAGACTTTTATATATTGACACACACACACACCACAGTCCAGAAACTGAGACTTATATATATATACACAAACACACCACAGACCAGAAACTGAGACTTATATATATATACACACACACCACAGTGCAGGCCCTGAGACCTATATTTCTATACACACACACACACCACAGTCCAGAAACTGAGACTTATATATATATACACACACACGACGGTCCAGGCCCTGAGACTTATATATATACACACACACACCACAGTCCATCCATGAGACTGATATATATACACACGCACACACACCACAGTCCAGGGCCTGCGACTTATATATATACACACAGACACCACTTTCCAGGCCCTGAGACTTATATATATACACTCACACACCACAGTCCAGGTCCTGAGACATATATATATACACACACACCGCACTCTAAGCCCTGAGACTTATATATATTGATATTTAGAGACACACACCACTGACCTGGCCCTGAGACCTATATATATACACACCACAGTCCAGTCCCCGAGACGTATATATAGGTATTTATATATACATACACACCACAGTCCAGTCCCCGAGACTTATATATATATATACGCACACACACCACAGTCCAGACCCTGAGACTTATATATATATCTACGCACACACACCACAGTCCAGACCCTGTGACTTATATATGTATACACACACACACCAGAGTCCAGAAACTGAGACTTATATATATACACACACACCACAGTCCAGTCCCCGAGACTTATATATATACATACGCAAACACACCACAGTCCAGGCCCTGAGACTTATATGTATAAGCACACCCACCACGGTCCAGGCCCTGAGACTTATATATATATATACACACACACCACAGCCCAGTCCCCGAGACTTATATATATATATACACACACACACCACAGTCCAGACCCTGTGACTTATATATGTATACATAAACACACCAGAGTCCAGAAACTGAGACTTATATATATACACACACACACACACCACAGTCCAGTCCCCGAGACTTATATATATATATATACACACACACACACCACAGTCCAGGCCCTGTGACTTATATATGTATACATACACACACCACAGTCCAGAAACTGAGACTTATATATACACACACACACACACACCACAGTCCAGTCCCCGAGACTTATATATATATATACGCACACACACCACAGTCCAGAACCTGAGACTTTTATATATTGACACACACACACACCACAGTCCAGAAACTGAGATTTATATATATATACACAAACACACCACAGTCCAGAAACTGAGACTTATATATATATACACACACACACACCACAGTCCAGGCCCTGAGACCTATATTTCTATACACACACACACACCACAGTCCAGTCCCCGAGACTTATATATATATATATATACGCACACACACCACAGTCCAGACACTGAGACTTTTATATATTGACACACACACACACCACAGTCCAGAAAATGAGACTTATATATATATACACAAACACACCACAGTCCAGAAACTGAGACTTATATATATAGACACACACACACCACAGTCCAGGCCCTGAGACCTATATTTCTATACACACACACACACCACAGTCCAGAAACTGAGACTTATATATATATACACACACACCACGGTCCAGGCCCTCAGACTTATATATATACACACACACACACCACAGTCCATCCATGAGACTGATATATATACACACACACACACACACCACAGTCCAGGGCCTGAGACTTATATATATACACACAGACACCACTTTCCAGGCCCTGAGACTTATATATATACACTCACATACCACAGTCCAGGTCCTGAGACATATATGTATACACACACACACACACACCGCACTCTAAGCCCTGAGACTTATATATATTGATATTTACAGACACACACCACTGACCTGGCCCTGAGACCTATATATATACACACCACAGTCCAGTCCCCGAGACGTATATATAGGTATATATATATACATACACACCACAGTCCAGTCCCCGAGACTTATATATATATATATATACGCATACACACCACAGTCCAGACCCTGAGACTTATATATATATACACACACACACACCACAGTCCAGGCCCTGTGACTTATATATGTATACACACACACACCACAGTCCAGAAACTGAGACTTATATATGTCTACACACACACACCACAGTCCACAAACATAGACTTATATATACACACACACACACACCACAGTCCAGAAACTGAGATTTATATATATATACACACACACACCACAGTCCAGAAACTGAGACTTATATATATACACACACACACACCACAGTCCAGACCCTGAGACTTATATATATATACACACACACACACCACAGTCCAGGCACTGTGACTTATATATGTATACATACACACACCACAGTCCAGAAACTGAGACTTATATATGTACACACACACACACCACAGTCCAGAAACTGAGACTTATATATATACACACACACACACCACAGCCCAGAAACTGAGATTTATATATATCCGCACACACACACCACTGTCCAGAAACTGAGACTCATATATATACACACACACACACCACAGTCCAGACCCTGACTCTTATATATATATACACACACACACCACAGTGCAGGCCCTGAGACCTATATTTCTATACACACACACACACCACAGTCCAGAAACTGAGACTTATATATATATACACACACACCACGGTCCAGGCCCTGAGACTTATATATATACACACACACACCACAGTCCATCCA
The DNA here is from genome assembly GCF_036365525.1 of Heterodontus francisci. NCBI lineage: Eukaryota > Metazoa > Chordata > Chondrichthyes > Heterodontiformes > Heterodontidae > Heterodontus > Heterodontus francisci. The sequence continues at coordinate 52,578 of NW_027140953.1, read as the reverse complement.
TGAGACTGATATATATACACACGCACACACACCACAGTCCAGGGCCTGAGACTTATATATATACACACAGACACCACTTTCCAGGCCCTGAGACTTATATATATACACTCACACACCACAGTCCAGGTCCTGAGACATATATATATACACACACACACACACCGCACTCTAAGCCCTGAGACTTATATATATTGATATTTAGAGACACACACCACTGACCTGGCCCTGAGACCTATATATATACACACCACAGTCCAGTCCCCGAGACGTATATATAGGTATTTATATATACATACACACCACAGTCCAGTCCCCGAGACTTATATATATATATACGCACACACACCACAGTCCAGACCCTGAGACTTATATATCTATCTACGCACACACACCACAGTCCAGACCCTGTGACTTATATATGTATACACACACACACCAGAGTCCAGAAACTGAGACTTATATATATACACACACACACCACAGTCCAGTCCCCGAGACTTATATATATACATACGCAAACACACCACAGTCCAGGCCCTGAGACTTATATGTATAAGCACACCCACCACGGTCCAGGCCCTGAGACTTATATATATATACACACACACCACAGCCCAGTCCCCGAGACTTATATATATATATACACACACACACCACAGTCCAGACCCTGTGACTTATATATGTATACACACACACACCAGAGTCCAGAAACTGAGACTTATATATATACACACACACACACACCACAGTCCAGTCCCCGAGACTTATATATATATATATATACGCACACACACCACAGTCCAAACCCTGAGACTTATATATGTATACATAAACACACCAGAGTCCAGAAACTGAGACTTATATATATACACACACACACACACCACAGTCCAGTCCCCGAGACTTATATATATATATACACACACACACACCACAGTCCAGGCCCTGTGACTTATATATGTATACATAAACACACCACAGTCCAGAAACTGAGACTTATATATACACACACACACACACACCACAGTCCAGTCCCCGAGACTTATATATATATATATACGCACACACACCACAGTCCAGAACCTGAGACTTTTATATATTGACACACACACACACACCACAGTCCAGAAACTGAGATTTATATATATATACACAAACACACCACAGTCCAGAAACTGAGACTTATATATATATACACACACACACCACAGTCCAGGCCCTGAGACCTATATTTCTATACACACACACACACCACAGTCCAGTCCCCGAGACTTATATATATATATATATATATACGCACACACACCACAGTCCAGACACTGAGACTTTTATATATTGACACACACACACACCACAGTCCAGAAAATGAGACTTATATATATATACACAAACACACCACAGTCCAGAAACTGAGACTTATATATATAGACAAACACACACCACAGTCCAGGCCCTGAGACCTATATTTCTATACACACACACACACCACAGTCCAGAAACTGAGACTTATATATATATACACACACACCACGGTCCAGGCCCTGAGACTTATATATATATATACACACACACACACCACAGTCCATCCATGAGACTGATATATATACACACACACACACAGACCACAGTCCAGGGCCTGAGACTTATATATATACACACAGACACCACTTTCCAGGCCCTGAGACTTATATATATACACTCACATACCACAGTCCAGGTCCTGAGACATATATGTATACACACACACACACACACCGCACTCTAAGCCCTGAGACTTATATATATTGATATTTACAGACACACACCACTGACCTGGCCCTGAGACCTATATATATACACACCACAGTCCAGTCCCCGAGACGTATATATAGGTATATATATATACATACACACCACAGTCCAGTCCCCGAGACTTATATATATATATACGCATACACACCACAGTCCAGACCCTGAGACTTATATATATATACACACACACACACCACAGTCCAGGCCCTGTGACTTATATATGTATACACACACACACCACAGTCCAGAAACTGAGACTTATATATGTCTACACACACACACCACAGTCCACAAACTTAGACTTATATATATACACACACACACACCACAGTCCAGAAAATGAGATTTATATATATATACACACACACACCACAGTCCAGAAACTGAGACTTATATATATACACACACACACACCACAGTCCAGACCCTGAGACTTATATATATATATACACACACACACACCACAGTCCAGGCCCTGTGACTTATATATGTATACATACACACACCACAGTCCAGAAACTGAGACTTATATATATACACACACACACACCACAGTCCAGAAACTGAGACTTATATATATACACACACACACACCACAGCCCAGAAACTGAGATTTATATATATCCGCACACACACACCACAGTCCAGAAACTGAGACTCATATATATATACACACACACACACCACAGTCCAGGCCCTGTGACTTATATATGTATACATACACACACCACAGTCCAGAAACTGAGACTTATATATATACACACACACACCACAGTCCAGGCCCTGAGACTTATATATATATATACGCACACACACCACAGTCCAGACCCTGAGACTTATATATATAGACACACACACACACCACAGTCCAGAAACTGAGACTTATATATATACACACACACACACCACAGTCCAGGCCCTGAGACCTATATTTCTATACACACACACACACCACAGTCCAGAAACTGAGACTTATATATATACACACACACACCACAATCCATCCGTGAGACTGATATATATACACACACACACACACCACAGTCCAGGGCCTGAGACTTATATATATACACACAGACACCACTTTCCAGGCCCTGAGACCTATATATATACACTCACAGACCACATTCCAGGTCCTGAGACATATATGTATACACACACACACACACACCGCAGTCTAAGCCCTGAGACTTATATATATTGATATTTACACACACACACACCACTGACCTGGCCCTGAGACCTATATATATACACACACACACACCACAGTCCAGAAACTGAGAGTTATATATATACACACACACACACCACAGTCCAGGCCCTGAGACTTATATATGTATACACACATACCATAGTCCAGAACCTGAGACTAATATATATAGAAATATATATATACACACACACCACAGTCCAGGCCCTGAGACTTATATATATATACACACACACACCACAGTCCAGAAAATGAGAATTGTATATATACACACACACACACCACAGTCCACGCCCTGAGACTTATATATATACACACACACATACCACAGTCCACGCCCTGAGACTTATATATGTATACACACACACAATAACCACAATCCAGGCCCTGAGACTTATATATATACACACACACACCACTGTCCAGGCGTTGAGACTTATATATATATATACGCACACACACCACAGTCCAGACCCTGAGACTTATATATATATACACACACACACACCACAGTCCAGGCCCTGTGACTTATATATGTATACACACACACACCACAGTCCAGAAACTGAGACTTATAAATATACACACACACACACACCACAGTCCACAAACTTAGACTTATATATTTACACACACACACACCACAGTCCAGAAACTGAGATTTATATATATATATATATACACACACACCACAGTCCAGAAACTGAGACTTATCTATATCCATACACACACACCACAGTCCAGAAACTGAGACTTATATATATACACACACACACACAACAGTCCAGAAACTGAGACTTATATACATACACACACACACACCACAGTCCAGAAACTGAGACATATATATATATATATATACACACACACACCACAGTCCAGAAACTGAAACTTATATATAGACACACACACACACCACAGTCCAGAAACTGAGACTTAGATATATATACACACAGACCACAGTCCAGAAACTGAGAGTTATATATATACTCACACACACATCACAGCCCAGGTTCTGAGACCTATATTTCTATACACACACACACACCACAGTCCAGAAACTGAGACTTATATATACATACACACACACCACAGTCCAGGCCCTGAGACTTATATATGCATACACACATACCATAGTCCAGAACGTGAGACTAATATATATAGAAATATATATATACACACACACCACAGTCCAGGCCCTGAGACTTATATATATATATACACACACACACCACAGTCCAGAAAATGAGACTTGTATATATACACACACACACACCACAGTCCACGCCCTGAGACTTATATATATACACACACACATACCACAGTCCACGCCCTGAGACTTATATATGTATACACACACAGAATAACCACAATCCGGGCCCTGAGACTTATATATATACACACACACACCACAGCCCAGGCCCTGAGACGTATATATGTATACACACACACCACAGTCCAGAACCTGAGACTTATATATGTATAGACACACAATAACCACAATCCAGGCCCTGAGACTTATTTATATGCACACACACACCACAGCCCAGGCCCTGAGACTTATATATGTATACACACACACCACAGTCCAGAACCTGAGACTTATATTTATTGAAATATATATATACACACACACCACAGTGCAGGCCCTGAGACTTATATATATACACACACACACACCACAGTCCAGGGCCTGAGACTTATATATACACACACACACACCACGGTCCAGGCCCTGAGACTTATATATATAAGCACACCCACCACGGTCCAGGCCCTGAGACTTATATATATATACACACATACCACAGTCCAGTCCCCGAGACTTATATATATATATACGCACACACACCACAGTCCAGACCCTGAGACTTATATATATATATACACACACACACCACAGTCCAGGCACTGTGACTTATATATGTATACACACACACACCACTGTCCAGAAACTGAGACTTATATATATACACACAGACACACACCACAGTCCAGTCCCCGAGACTTATATATATATATACGCACACACACCACAGTCCAGACCCTGAGACTTATATATGTATACATACACACACCACAGTCCAGAAACTGAGACTTATATATATACACACACACACCACGGTCCAGGCCCTGAGACTTATATATATATACACACACACACCACATTCCAGAAACTGAGACTTATATATATATACACACACACACCACAGTCCAGGCCCTGAGACTTATATATATACACACACACATACCACAGTCCAGACCCTGAGACTTATATATATATATAAACACACACAGAACAGACCAGAACCTGAGACTTATATATGTATACACACACACAAACCACAGTCCAGGCCCTGAGAGTTATATATATACACACACACACCACAGCCCAGGCCCTGAGAGCTATATATATACACACACACACACCATAGTCCAGGGCCTGAGACCTATATATCTACACACACACACCACGGTCCAGGACCTGAGACTTATATATATACACACACACACAACACAGTCCAGAAACTGAGACTTATATATATACACACACACACACACCACAGTCCAGAAACTGAGACTTCTCTAAATACACACACACACACCACATTCCAGAAACTGATACTTATATATATATATACACACATACAACAGTCCAGAAACTGAGACTTATATACATACACACACACACACACACACACCACAGTCCAGAAACTGAGAATTATATATATATACACACACACACCACAGTCCAGAAACTGAGACTTATATATAGACACACACACACACCACAGTCCAGAAACTGAGACTTATATAGATATACACAAACACACCACAGTCCAGAAACTGAGACTTATATATATACACACACACACCACAGTCCAGGCCCTGAGACTTATATATGTATACACACATACCACAGTCCAGAACCTGAGACTTATATATATAGAAATATATATAAACACACACACCACAGTCCAGGCCCTGAGACTTATATATATATACACACACACACCACAGTCCAGAAACTGAGACTTGTATATATACATACACACACACCACAGTCCACGCCCTGAGACTTATATATATACACACACATATACCACTGTCCAGACCCTGAGACTTATATAAATACACACACACACACAACAGTCCAGGCCCTGAGACTTATATATGTACACAGACACACACCACAGTCCAGAAACTGAGACTTATATATATACACACACACACACACCACAGTCCAGTAAATGAGACTTATATATATATACACACACACACCACAGTCCAGGCCCTGAGACTTATATTTATATACACACACACACCACAGTCCAGAACCTGCGACTTATATAGATAGAAATATATATATACACACACACCACCTCCAGGCCCTGAGACTTATATATATATACACACACATACCACAGTCCAGATACTGAGACTTATATATATACACACACACACACCACAGGCCAGTCCCTGAGACTTATACATATACACACACACATACCACAGTCCAGACCCTGAGACTTATATATATATATACACACACACACCACAGTCCAGAACCTGAGACTTATATATGTATACACACACACAAACCACAGTCCAGGCCCTGAGACTTATATATATACACACACACACACCACAGTCCAGGGCATGAGACCTATATATATACACACACACACCACGGTCCAGAACTGACACATATATATATAAATATTTATATACACACACACCACAGTCCAGGCCCTGAGACTTATATATATACACATACACACACCACAGTCCAGGCCCTGAGACTTATATATATACACACACACACACCACAGTCCAGGGCATGAGACCTATATATACACACACACACACCACGGACCAGGCCCTGACACTTATATATATACACACACACACCACGGCCCAGGCCCTGAGACTTATATATATATACACACACACCACAGTCCAGGCCCTGAGACTTATATAGATACACACACACACACACCGCAGTCCAGGCCCTGAGACCTATATATATACACACACACACCACAGCCCAGGCCCTGAGACTTATATATGTAAACACACACACCACAGACCAGAACCTGAGACTTATATATATAGAAATATATATATACACACACACCACAGTCCAGGCCCTGTGACTTATATATATACACACACACACACACCACAGTTGAGGCCCTGAGACATATATATATACACGCACACACACCACAGTCCAGGGCCTGAGACCTATATATATACACACACACACCACGGTCCAGGCCCTGAGACTTATATATATACACACACACACCACTGTCCAGGCCCTGAGACTTATATATATATACACACACACCACAGTCCAGGCCCTGAGACTTATATATATACACACACACACACCACGGTCCAGGGCCTGAGACTTATATATATACACTCACACACCACAGTCCAGGCCCTGAGACATATATAAATACACAGACACACACACAGAACAGTCCAGGCCCTGAGACTTATATATTTATATATACACACACACACATCAGTCCAGGCCCTGAAACTTATATATACACAGACATACCACAGTCCAGACCCTGAGACTTATATATATACAAACACACGCACACCATGGTCCAGGCCATGAGACTTATATATATATACACACACACAGCACAGTCCAGCCATGAGACTGATATATATACACACACACACACACCACAGTCCAGGGCCTGAGACTTATATATATACACACAGACACCACGGTCCAGGCCCTGTGATTTAAATATATACACTCACACACCAAAGTCCAGGTCCTGAGACATATATATATATACACACACACACACACACAGCAGTCCAGGCCCTGAGACTTATATATATTGATATTTACACACACACACCACTGACCAGGCCCTGAGACCTATATATATATATACACCACAGTCCAGTCCCCGAGACTTATATATATATATACACACACACCACAGTCCAGGCCCAGAGACTTATGTATATAAACACACACCACAGGCCAGGCCCTGAGACTTATATATAGGTATATATATACACACTCACCACAGTCCAGTCCCCGAGACTTATATATATATATATATACACACAAACCACAGTCCAGACCCTGAGACTTATATATATATATACACACACACACACACCACAGTCCAGGCCCTGAGACTTATATATATATACAGACACACACACCACAGTCCAGACCCTGAGACTTATATATATATACACACACTCACACACACACCACAGTCCAGGCCCTGAGACTTATATATGTACACACAGACACCACGGTCCAGGCCCTGAGATTTATATATATACACTCACACACCACAGTCCAGGCCCTGAGACTTATATATATATACAGACACACACACCACAGTCCAGACCCTGAGACTTATATATATATACACACACTCACACACACACCACAGTCCAGGCCCTGAGACTTATATATACACACACACACTCACCACAGTCCAGACACTGAGAAAAAAATATATATATATATATAGGCACACACTCACCACCGTCCAGATCCTGAGAAAAATATATATATACATACGCACACACTCACCACAGTCCAGACCCTGAGAAAAATATATATATATATATGCAAACACTCACCACAGTCCGGACCCGAAGACAAATATATACATATATATACGCACACTCTTACCACAGTCCAGATTCTGAGGAAAAAAAAATATATGTATAGACAAACACTCACCACATTCCAGACCCAGAGAAACATATATATATATATATATATAAATATATATACGCACACACTCACCACAGTCCAGACCCTGAGAAAAAAATATATATATATATTCACAAACACGCACCACAGTCCAGAACCTGCGAAAAAAATATATATATATACACACACACCACAGTCCTGAGCCTTAGAAATATATATATATATACACACACACCACAGTCCAGACAGGGAGAAAAAATATTTTTATATATAAGCACACTCACCTGAGTCCAGATCCTGAGATAAATATATATATATATATACACACAAACTCACCACATTCCAGACCCTGAGAAAAATGTATATATATATACGCAAACACTCACCACAGTCCGGACCCTAAGAAAAAAAAAATATATATATATACGCACACACTCACCACAGTCCAGATTCTGAGAAAAAAATATATATATAGACAAACACTCACCACATTCCAGACCCTGAGAAACATATATATATATATATATGCACAAACACTCACCACAGTCCAGGTCCTGAGAAATATATATATATATATACACACACACACCACAGTCCAGATCCTGAGGAAGATATATATCTGTATACACACACACTCACCACATTCCAGACCCTGAGGAAAATATATATATATATATACGCACACACACACCACAGTCCAGACCCTGAGGAAAATATATATCTATATAACCACACACGCACACAGTCCAGACCCTGAGAAAAAAATATATATACACACACACTCACCGCATTCCAGACCCGGGGAAAAATATATATATATATATACGCACACACTCACCACAGTCCAGACCCTGAGAAAAAAAAATATATATATGCACACACTGACCACATTCCAGACCCTGAGAAAAAAAATATATACATATACACACACTCACCACATTCCATACCCTGAGAAAAAAAAATCTATATATATACACACACACACCACATTCCAGACCCTGAGAAAAATAGATATATATATATATATACGCACACACACACCGCAGTCCAGACCCTGAGAAAAATAGATATATATATATATATACATACACTCACCACATTCCAGACCCTGAGGAATATATATATATATGTACGCACACACTCACCACATTCCAAACCCTGAGAAAAAAATATATATATATATACACACACACACCACATTACAAACCCTGAGAAAAATATATATATATATATATATACACACACACACACACACCACATTCCAGACTCGGAGAAAAAAAAAATATATATATACGCACACACTCAACACATTCCAGACCCTGAGAAAAAAAGATATATATACACACACACACCACATTCCAAACCCTGAGAAAAAAAAATATATATATACACACACACACCACATTCCAGACCCTGAGAAAAAAAAATATATCTATACACACACACACCACATTCCAGACCCTGAGAAAAAAAATATATATATACACACACACTCACCACATTCCAGACCCGGAGGAAAATATATATGTATATACGCACACACTCACCACAGTCCAGACCCTGAGAAAAATATATATATATATACACAAACACTCACCACAGTCTAGGCCCTGAGAAATATATATATATATATACACACACAAACACTCACCACAGTCCAGATCCTGAGAAAAATATATATATATATATATACACGCACACTCACCACATTCCAGACCCGGAGGAAAATATATATGTATATACGCATACACTCACCACAGTCCAGACACTGAGAAAAAAAAATATATATATACACACACACTCACCACATTCCAGACCCGGAGGAAAATATATATGGATGTACGCACACACTCACCACATTCCAGACCCGGAGGAAAATATATATGTCTATACGCACACACTCACCACAGTCAAGACCCTGAGAAAAATATATGTATATATACACAAACACTCACCACAGTCTAGGCCCTGAGAAATATATATATATATATACACAAACACTCACCACAGTCCAGATCCTGAGAAAAAAAAATATATATATACACACACACGCACTCACCACAGTCCAGATCCTGAGAAAAAATATATATATATATACACAAACACTCACCACAGTCTAGGCCCTGAGAAATATTTATATATATATATATATATATATACGCACAAACTCACCACAGTCCAGACCCTGAGAAAAAAAAATATATATATAAGCAAACACTCACCACAGTCCAGACCCTAAGAAAAAAAAAATATATATATATACGCACACACTCACCACAGTCCAGATCCTGAGAAATATATATATATATATATACACAAACACTCACCAAATTCCAGACCCTGAGAAATATATATATATATATATACACAAACACTCACCACAGTGCAGGCCCTGAGAAAAAAAAATATATATATATATGCACACACTCACCACAGTCCAGATCCTGAGGAAAATATATATATATATATGCACACACACACACCACATTCCAGACTCTTGGGGAAATATATATATATATATATATATACACACAAACACACACACCATATTCCAGACCCTGAGGAAAATATATATATATATATATATGCACACACACCCCACAGTCCAGACCCTGAGAAAAATATATATATACACACACACTCACCGCATTCCAGACCCGGAGAAAAATATATATATATATATATATATAACCACACACACCCCACAGTCCAGACCCTGAGAAAAATATATATATACACACACACTCACCGCATTCCAGACCCGGGGAAAAAAAAAATATATATACGCACACACTCACCACAGTCCAGACCCTGAGAAAAATATATATATATAAACACACACACACTGCAGTCCAGACACTGAGAAAAAAAAATGTATATATATGCACACACTCACCACATTCCAGACCCTGAGGAAAATATATATATATATACACACACACTCACCACATTCCAAACCCTGAGAAAAAAAAATATATATATATATATATATACACACACACACCACATTCCAGACTCGGAGAAAAAAATATATATATATATACGAACACACTCACCACATTCCAGACACTGAGAAAAAAAAATATATATACACACACACACACCACATTCCAGACCCGGAGAAAAATATATATATATATACACACGCACACCACATTCCAGAGACTGTGAAAAATATATATATATATATACGCACACACACACCACATTCCAGACCCTGAGGAAAATATATATAAATATACGCACACACTCACCACAGTCCAGAACCTGAGAAAAAAATATATATATAAACGCACGCACTCACCACAGTCCAGATCCTGAGAAAAAAAAAATATTTATATACGCACACACTCACCACAGTCCAGTTCCTGAGAAAAATATATATATATATACACACACACACCACATTCCAGACACTGAGGAAAATATATATATTTATACACACACACACACACACCACATTCCAGACCGTGAGGAAAATATATATATATATCTACACACACACACCACAGTCCAGACCCTGTGGAAAAAAAAAATATATATATATACACACACACTCACCACATTCCAGACCCTGAGGAAAATATATATATGTATAGACACACAGACACCACATTCCAGACACTGAGAAATATATATACATATATATACGCACACACTCACCGCAGTCCAGACCCTGAGAAAAAAAAATATATATACACACACACACACCACATTCCAGACCCGGAGAAAAAAATATATATATATACGCACACTCACCACAGTCCAGACCCTGAGAAAAAAAAATATATATATACAGACACACACATCACATTCCAGACCCTGAGAAAAATATCTATATATATACACACACTCACCACATTCTAGACCCTGAGAAAAATATATATATGTATACGCACACACTGATCACATTCCAGACCCTGAGGAAAATATATATATATATAGACACACACACACCACATTCCAGACCCTGAGAAAAAAAAATATATATATATACGCACACACACACGACATTCCAGACCCTGAGAAAAAAATATATATACATATACGCGCACACTCACCACAATCCAGACCCTGAGAAAAATATATATATACACACTCACCACAGTCCAGACCCTGAGAAAATTATATATATATATACACACACTCACCACAGTCCAGACCCTGAGAAAAATATATATATATATACACACACTCACCACAGTCCAGACCCTGAGAAATATATATATATATATATATACGCACACACTCACCACATTCCAGACCCTGAGAAAAAAAAAATATATATATATACACACACTCACCACATTCCATACCCTGAGAAAAAAATATATATATATACGCACACACACACCACATTCCAGACCCTGCGGAAAATATATATATATATATATATATGCGCACACTCACCACAGTCCAGACCCTGAGAAAAAAATATATATATATACACAAACACTCACCACAGTCCAGACCCTGAGAAAAAAATATATGTATATACGCACACAATCACCACATTCCAGACCCTGAGAAAAATATATATATACATATACGCACACACACACCACATTCCAGACCCTGAGAAAAAAAAAATATATATATATACGCACACACACACCACATTCCAGACCCTGAGGAAAAAAAATATATATATATATATACGCGCACACACACCACATTCCAGACCCTGGGAAAAATATATATATATATACGCACACTCACCACATTCCAGACCCTGAGAAAAAAATATATATATATATATACGCACACACACACCACATTCCAGACCCTGAGGGAAATATATATATATATATATATATATATATAACCACACACACCCCACAGTCCAGACCCTGAGAAAAAAATATATATACGCACACACTCACCGCATTCCAGACCCGGAGAAAAAAAAAATATATATATATACGCACATACTCACCACAGTCCAGACCCTGAGAAAAAAAAAATATATATACACACACACTCACAACATTCCAGACCCTGAGGAAAATATATATATATATACGAACACACTCACCACATTCCAGACACTGAGAAAAATATATATATATACACACACACACACCACATTCCAGACCCGGAGAAAAATATATATATATATATACACACGCACACCACATTCCAGAGCCTGTGAAAAATGTATATATATATACGCACACACACACCACATTCCAGACCCTGAGGAAAATATATATATATATATACGCACACACTCACCACAGTCCAGACCCTGAGAAAAAAATATATATATGTACGCACACACTCACCACAGTTCAGACGCTGAGAAAAATATATATATATATACACACACACACACCACATTCCAGACCCTGAGAAAAAAAAATATATATATATACACAAACACTCACCACAGTCTAGGCCCTGAGAAAAATATATGTATATATATATATATATACACAGACACATCACAGTCCAGCCCCTGAGGAATATATATATATATATATATATAAACACACACACACCACATTCCAGACACTGAGGAAAATATATATATACGCACACACACACCACATTCCAGACCCTGAGAAATATATATATATATATACGCCCACACTCACCACAGTCCAGTTCCTGAGAAAAATATATATATATATACACACACACATCACAGTCCAGCCCCTGAGGAATATATATATATGTATATATATACACACACACCACTGTCCAGACCCTGAGGAAATAATATATATATATATATATATATATAAACACACACACACCACATTGCAGACACTGAGGAAAATATATATATCCGCACACACACACCACATTCCAGACCCTGAGGAAAATATATATATTTATACACACACACACACACCCACCACATTCCTGACCCTGAGAAAAAAAAATATGTATATATACACAAACTCACCACATTCCAGACCCGGAGAAATATATATATATATATATATATATATATACATATACAGACACACTCACCACATTCCAGACCCTGAGAAAAAAATATATATATATACAGACACACTCACCACATTCCAGACCCTGAGAAAAATATATATATATATATATACGCACACACTCACCACATTCCAGACCCTGAGAAAAAAAAATATATATATATACACACACTCACCACATTCCATATCCTGAGAAAAAAAAATATATATATACGCACACACACACCACATTCCAGACCCTGCGGAAAAAAAATATATATATATATATATATATACGCGCACACTCACCACAGTCCAGACCCTGAGAAAAATATATATATATATACACAAACACTCACCACAGTCCAGACCCTGAGAAAAAAATATATGTATATACGCACACAATCACCACATTCCAG
>NW_027140953.1:17500-35000 GCF_036365525.1 Heterodontus francisci | reverse complement strand
TATACACACACTCACCACAGTCCAGAACCTGAGAAATATATATATATATATACACACTCACCACATTCCAGACCCTGAGAAATATATATATATATACACACACTCACCACAGTCCCGAACCTGAGAAATATATATATATATATATATACACACACTCACCACATTCCAGACACTGAGAAATATATATATATATATATATACACACACTCACCACATTCCAGACACTGAGAAAAATATATATATATCCATACACACTCACCACATTCCAGACACTGAGAAAAATATATATATATGTACACACACTCACCACATTCCTGAACCTGAGAAATATATATATATATATATATATATATATATATATATATATATATACACACACTCACCACATTCCAGACACTGAGAAATATATATATATATATATATACACACACTCACCACATTCCAGACACTGAGAAAAATATATATATATCCATACACACTCACCACATTCCAGACACTGAGAAAAATATATATATATGTACACACACTCACCACATTCCTGAACCTGAGAAATATATATATATATATATATATATACACAGACTCACCACAGTCCAGAACCTGAGAAAAAAATATATATATATCTACACACTCACCACATTCCAGACCCTGAGAAAAAAAAATATATATATACACACACTCACCACAGTCCAGAACCTGAGAAATATATATATATATATATATATATATATACAATCACTCACCACAGTCCAGAACCTGAGAAATATATATATATATATATACACACACTCACCACATTCCAGACACTGAGAAAAATATATATATATCCACACACACTCACCACATTCCAGACACGGAGAAAAAAAAATATATATAAATACGCACACTCACCACAGTCCAGAACCTGAGAAAAATATATATATATATACACACACTCACCACATTCCAGACACGGAGAAAAATATATATATATATATACACACACACCACATTCCAGACACGGAGAAAAAAATATATATATATACACACACTCACCACATTCCAGACACTGAGAAAAATATATATATATATATATATATATATATATATATATATACACACACTCACCACAGTCCAGAACCTGAGAAAAAAAAATATATATATATACACACTCACCACATTCCAGACACGGAGAAAAAAAAAATATATATATACACACACTCACCACAGTCCAGAACCAGAGAAAAATATATATATATACACACACTCACCACATTCCAGACCCTGAGAAAAATATATATATATATATACACACGCTCACCACAGTCCAGAACCTGAGAAAAAAATATATATATATACACACTCACCACATTCCAGACACTGAGAAAAATATATATATATATATACACACACTCACCACAGTCCAGAACCTGAGAAATATATATATATATATATACACACACTCACCACAGTCCAGAACCTGAGAAAAAAAATATATATATATATATACACACTCACCACATTCCAGACACTGAGAAAAATATATATATATACACACACTCACCACATTCCAGACACTGAGAAAAATATATATATATATACACACGCTCACCACATTTCAGACACTGAGAAAATATATATATATCCACACACACTCACCACATTCCAGACACGGAGAAAAATATATATATATATATATATACGCACACTCACCACAGTCCAGAACCTGAGAAAAAAAAAAATATATATACACACACTCACCACATTCCAGAACCGGAGGAAAAAATATATATATACACACACTCACCACATTCCAGAACCTGAGAAAAAAAAATATATATATATACACACTCACCACATTCCAGACACGGAGAAAAATATATATATATACACACACTCACCACATTCCAGACACTGAGAAAAAAAAAAATATATATATATATACACACACTCACCACAGTCCAGAACCTGAGAAAAAATTTATATATATACACACTCACCACATTCCAGACACGGAGAAAAAAATATATATATATACACACACTCACCACATTCCAGACACTGAGAAAAATATATATATATATACACACACTCACCACATTCCAGACACTGAGAAAAATATATATATATATACACACTCACCACATTCCAGACACGGAGAAAAAAAAAATATATATATACACACACTCACCACAGTCCAGAACCTGAGAAATATATATATATATATACACACTCGCCACATTCCAGACCCTGAGAAAAATATATATATATATACACACACTCACCACAGTCCAGAACCTGAGAAAAATATACATATATATATACACACTCACCACATTCCAGACACTGAGAAAAAAAAATAATATATATATACACACACTCACCACATTCCAGACACTGAGAAATATATATATATATATATACACACACTCACCACATTCCAGACACTGAGAAAAATATATATATATCCACACACACTCACCACATTCCAGACACTGAGAAAAATATATATATATGTACACACACTCACCACATTCCTGAACCTGAGAAATATATATATATATATATATATATACACACACTCACCACAGTCCAGAACCTGAGAAAAAAAAAATATATATATACACACTCACCACATTCCAGACCCTGAGAAAAATATATATATATATACACACACTCACCACAGTCCAGAACCTGAGAAATATATATATATATATATATATATATACAATCACTCACCACAGTCCAGAACCTGAGAAAAATATATATATATATATACACACTCACTACATTCCAGACACTGAGAAAAAAATATATATATATACACACACTCACCACTTCCAGACAATGAGAAAAAAATATATATATATACACACACTCACCACATTCCAGACACTGAGAAAAATATATATATATCCACACACACTCACCACATTCCAGACACGGAGAAAAAAAAATATATATATATACGCACACTCACCACAGTCCAGAACCTGAGAAAAAAAAATATATATATATACACACACTCACCACATTCCAGACACGGAGAAAAAAAAATATATATATGTACACACACACCACATTCCAGACACGGAGAAAAAAAAATATATATATACACACACTCACCACATTCCAGACACTGAGAAAAATATATATATATATATATACACACACTCACCACAGTCCAGAACCTGAGAAAAAAAAATATATATATACACACTCACCACATTCCAGACACGGAGAAAAATATATATATATATATATACACACACTCACCACAGTCCAGAACCAGAGAAAAATATATATATATATACACACTCACCACATTCCAGACCCTGAGAAAAATATATATATATATACACACACTCACCACAGTCCAGAACCTGAGAAAAAAAAAATATATATACACACTCACCACATTCCAGACACTGAGAAAAATATATATATACACACACTCACCACATTCCAGACACTGAGAAAAATATATATATATATATACACACACTCACCACATTCCAGACACTGAGAAAAATATATATATGTCCACACACACTCACCACATTCCAGACACTGAGAAAAAAATATATATATATACACACACTCACCACATTCCAGAACCTGAGAAATATATATATATATATATATATATACACACACTCCAGGCGCTGCTTCACAAACCACTGACCACCTCCAGGCGCGTATCCATTGTCTCTCGAGATAAGGAGGCCCAAAAGAAAAGAAAAGAATACACACACTCTCCACAGTCCAGAACCTGAGAAAAAAAAATATATATATATACACACTCACCACATTCCAGACCCTGAGAAAAATATATATATATATATATATACACACACACTCACCACAGTCCAGAACCTGAGAAATATATATATATATATATATACACACACTCACCACAGTCCAGAACCTGAGAAAAAAAAATAATATATATACACACTCACCACATTCCAGACACTGAGAAATATATATATATATATACACACACTCACCACATTCCAGACACTGAGAAATATATATATATAGATACACACACTCACCACATTTCAGACACTGAGAAAAATATATATATATCCACACACACTCACCACATTCCAGACACGGAGAAAAAAAAATATATATATATATACGCACACTCACCACAGTCCAGAACCTGAGAAAAAAAAATATATATACACACACTCACCACATTCCAGAACCGGAGGAAAAAAATATATATATATACGCACACTCACCACAGTCCAGAACGTGAGAAAAAAAAATATATATACACACACTCGCCACATTCCAGAACCTGAGAAAAATATATGTATATATATACACACTCACCACATTCCAGACACGGAGAAAAATATATATATATATACACACACTCACCACATTCCAGACACTGAGAAAAAAAAAATATATATATATACACACACTCACCACAGTCCAGAACCTGAGAAAAATATATATATATACACACTCACCACATTCCAGACACGGAGAAAAAAAATATATATATACACACACTCACCACAGTCCAGAACCTGAGAAATATATATATATATATATACACACTCACTACATTCCAGACACGGAGAAAAAAAAATATATATATACACACACTCACCACATTCCAGACACTGAGAAAAAAATATATATATATACACACACTCACCACATTCCAGACACTGAGAAAAATATATATATATATACACACACTCACCACATTCCAGACACTGAGAAAAAAAAAAATATATATATATACACACACTCACCACATTCCAGGCACGGAGAAAAAATATATATATATATACACACACTCACAACAGTCCAGAATCTGAGAAAAAAAAAAATATATATACAATCACTCACCACAGTCCAGAACCTGAGAAAAAAAAATATATATATATACACACTCACCACATTCCAGACACTGAGAAAATAATATATATATATACACACACTCACCACATTCCAGACAATGAGAAATATATATATATATATACACACACTCACCACATTCCAGACACTGAGAAATATATATATATATCCACAAACACTCACCACATTCCAGACACGGAGAAAAAAATATATATATATATACGCACACTCACCACAGTCCAGAACCTGAGAAAAAAAAAAAATATATATATATATACACACACTCACCACAGTCCAGAACCTGAGAAAAAAAAAATATATATATACGCACACTCACCACAGTCCAGAACCTGAGAAAAAAATATATATATACACACACTCACCACATTCCAGAACCGGAGGAAAAAAATATATATATATACGCACACTCACCACAGTCCAGAACCTGAGAAAAAAAAATATATATACACACACTCGCCACATTCCAGAACCTGAGAAAAATATATGTATATATATATACACACTCACCACATTCCAGACACGGAGAAAAATATATATATATATACACACACTCACCACATTCCAGACACTGAGAAAAAAAAAATATATATATATACACACACTCACCACAGTCCAGAACCTGAGAAAAATATATATATATACACACTCACCACATTCCAGACACGGAGAAAAAAAAATATATATATACACACACTCACCACAGTCCAGAACCTGAGAAAAAAATATATATATACACACTCACCACATTCCAGACACGGAGAAAAAAATATATATATATACACACACTCACCACATTCCAGACACTGAGAAAAATATATATATATATACACACACTCACCACATTCCAGACACTGAGAAAAATATATATATATATACACACACTCACCACATTCCAGACACTGAGAAAAAAAAAAAATATATATATATATACACACACTCACCACATTCCAGGCACGGAGAAAAAATATATATATATATACACACACTCACAACAGTCCAGAATCTGAGAAAAAAAAATATATATACAATCACTCACCACAGTCCAGAACCTGAGAAAAAAAAATATATATATATACACACTCACCACATTCCAGACACTGAGAAAAAAATATATATATATACACACACTCACCACATTCCAGACAATGAGAAATATATATATATATATATATATACACACACTCACCACATTCCAGACACTGAGAAATATATATATATATCCACAAACACTCACCACATTCCAGACACGGAGAAAAAAATATATATATATATACGCACACTCACCACAGTCCAGAACCTGAGAAAAAAAAAATATATATATATATATATATACACACACTCACCACAGTCCAGAACCTGAGAAAAAAAAAATATATATATACACACTCACCACATTCCAGACACGGAGAAAAAAAAATATATATATATACACACACACCACATTCCAGACACGGAGAAAAAAATATATATATATACACACACTCACCACATTCCAGACACGGAGAAAAAAAAATATATATATACACACACTCACCACAGTCCAGAACCAGAGAAAAATATATATATATATATACACACTCACCACATTCCAGACCCTGAGAAAAATATATATATATATACACACACTCACCACAGTCCAGAACCTGAGAAAAAAAAAATATATATATACACACTCACCACATTCCAGACACTGAGAAAAATATATATATATACACACACTCACCACATTCCAGACACGGAGAAAAAAAAATATATATACACACACACCACATTCCAGACACGGAGAAAAATATATATATATATATATACACTCACCACATTCCAGACACGGAGAAAAAAAAATATATATATATACACACACTCACCACAGTCCAGAACCAGAGAAAAAAATATATATATATACACACTCACCACATTCCAGACCCTGAGAAAAATATATATATATATAAAACACTCACCACAGTGCAGAACCTGAGAAAAAAAATATATATATATACACACTCACCACATTCCAGACACTGAGAAAAAAATATATATATACACACACTCACCACATTCCAGACACTGAGAAAAAAATATATATATATACACACACTCACCACATTCCAGACACTGAGAAAAATATATATATGTCCACACACACTCACCACATTCCAGACACTGAGAAAAAAAAATATATATATACACACACTCACCACATTCCAGAACCTGAGAAATATATATATATATATATATATATACACACACTCTCCACAGTCCAGAACCTGAGAAAAATATATATATATATATATACACACACTCACCACAGTCCAGAACCTGAGAAATATATATATATATATATACACACACTCACCACAGTCCAGAACCTGCGAAAAAAAAATAATATATATACACACTCACCACATTCCAGACACTGAGAAAAATATATATATATACACACACTCACCACATTCCAGACACTGAGAAAAATATATATATATATACACACACTCACCACATTTCAGACACTGAGAAAAATATATGTATATTCACACACACTCACCACATTCCAGACACGGAGAAAAAAAAATATATATACGCACACTCACCACAGTCCAGAACCTGAGAAAAAAAAAATATATATACACACACTCACCACATTCCAGAACCGGAGGAAAAAAAAATATATATATACACACACTCACCACATTCCAGAACCTGAGAAAAAAAAATATATATATATACACACTCACCACATTCCAGACACGGAGAAAAATATATATATATATACACACACTCACCACATTCCAGACACTGAGAAAAATATATATATATATATATACACACACTCACCACAGTCCAGAACCTGAGAAAAATATATATATATACACACTCACCACATTCCAGACACGGAGAAAAAAAAAATATATATACACACACTCACCACATTCCAGACACTGAGAAAAATATATATATATATATACACACACACTCACCACATTCCAGACACTGAGAAAAATATATATATATATACACACACTCACCACATTCCAGACACTGAGAAAAAAAAATATATATATATACACACACTCACCACATTCCAGACACGTAGAAAAAAAATATATATATATACACACACTCACAACAGTCCAGAATCTGAGAAAAAAATATATATATATACAATCACTCACCACAGTCCAGAACCTGAGAAAAATATATATATATATATACACACTCACCACATTCCAGACACTGAGAAAAAATATATATATATATACACACACTCACCACATTCCAGACAATGAGAAAAATATATATATATCCACACACACTCACCACATTCCAGACACGGAGAAAAAAAAATATATATATATACGCACACTCACCACAGTCCAGAACCTGAGAAATATATATATATATATATACACACACTCACCACAGTCCAGAACCTGAGAAAAAAAAAATATATATATACACACTCACCACATTCCAGACACGGAGAAAAAAAAAATATATATATACACACACACCACATTCCAGACACGGAGAAAAAAATATATATATATACACACACTCACCACATTCCAGACACTGAGAAATATATATATATATATATATACACACACTCACCACAGTCCAGAACCTGAGAAAATAAAATATATATATATACACACTCACCACATTCCAGACACGGAGAAAAAAATATATATATATACACACACTCACCACAGTCCAGAACCAGAGAAAAATATATATATATATATACACACTCACCACATTCCAGACCCTGAGAAAAATATATATATATATACACACACTCACCACAGTCCAGAACCTGAGAAAAAATAAATATATATATACACACTCACCACATTCCAGACACTGAGAAAAATATATATATATACACACACTCACCACATTCCAGACACTGAGAAAAATATATATATATATACACACACTCACCACATTCCAGACACTGAGAAAAATATATATATGTCCACACACACTCACCACATTCCAGACACTGAGAAAAATATATATATATATATACACACACTCACCACATTCCAGAACCTGAGAAATATATATATATATATATACACACACTCTCCACAGTCCAGAACCTGAGAAAAAAAAAATATATATATACACACTCACCACATTCCAGACCCTGAGAAAAAAAATATATATATATACACACACTCACCACAGTCCAGAACCTGAGAAATATATATATATATATATATATATACACACTCACCACATTCCAGACACTGAGAAAAATATATATATATGTCCACACACACTCACCACATTCCAGACACTGAGAAAAATATATATATATATATACACGCACTCACCACATTCCAGAACCTGAGAAATATATATATATATATATACACACACACTCTCCACAGTCCAGAACCTGAGAAAAAAAAATATATATATACACACTCACCACATTCCAGACCCTGAGAAAAATATATATATATATATACACACACTCACCACAGTCCAGAACCTGAGAAATATATATATATATATATACACACACTCACCACAGTCCAGAACCTGAGAAAGAAAAATAATATATATACACACTCACCACATTCCAGACACTGAGAAAAAAAAATATATATACACACACTCACCACATTCCAGACACTGAGAAAAATATATATATATATACACACACTCACCACATTTCAGACACTGAGAAAAATATATATATATCCACACACACTCACCACATTCCAGACACGGAGAAAAAAAAATATATATATATACGCACACTCACCACAGTCCAGAACCTGAGAAAAAAAAATATATATATACACACACTCACCACATTCCAGAACCGGAGGAAAAATATATATATATATACACACACTCACCACATTCCAGAACCTGAGAAATATATGGATATATATATACACACTCACCACATTCCAGACACGGAGAAAAATATATATATATATACACACACTCACCACATTCCAGACACTGAGAAAAAAAAATATATATATATACACACACTCATCACAGTCCAGAACCTGAGAAAAAAATATATATATACACACTCACCACATTCCAGACACGGAGAAAAAAAAATATATATATACACACACTCACCACATTCCAGACGCTGAGAAAAATATATATATATATACACACACTCACCACATTCCAGACACTGAGAAAAATATATATATATATACACACACTCACCACATTCCAGACACTGAGAAAAAAAAATATATATATACACACACTCACCACATTCCAGACACGGAGAAAAAAAATATATATATATACACACACTCACAACAGTCCAGAATCTGAGAAAAAAAAAATATATATATACACACTCACCACATTCCAGAACCTGAGAAAAAAAATATATATATATACACACTCACCACAGTCCAGAACCTGAGAAAAATATATATATATCCACACACACTCACCACATTCCAGACACGGAGAAAAAAAAATATATATATACACACACTCACCACATTCCAGACCCTGAGAAAAATATATATATATATATACACACACTCACCACATTCCAGACCCTGAGAAAAATATATATATATATACACACACTCACCACAGTCCAGACCCTGAGAAAAATATATATATATACACACACACACACTGCAGTCCAGACACGGAGAAAAAAAAATGTATATATATACACACACTCACCACATTCCAGACACGGAGAAAAAAAATATATATATATACACACACACACCACAGTCCAGACCCTGAGAAATATATATATATATATACACACACTCACTGCATTCCAGACCCTGAGAAAAATATACATATATATACACACACTCACCACATTCCAGACCCTGAGAAAAATATATATATATATACACACACTCACCACATTCCAGACCCTGAAAAAAATATATATATATATACACACACTCACCACATTCCAGACCCTGAGAAAAATATATATATATATATACACTCACTCACCACATTCCAGACCCTGAGAAAAATATATATATATATACACACACACACACTGCAGTCCAGACACTGAGAAAAAAAAAAGTAAATATATGCACACACTCACCACATTCCAGACACGGAGAAAAAAAAAATATATATATATATACACACACTCACCACATTCCAGACCCTGAGAAAAATATATATATATATACACACACACTCACCACAGTCCAGACCCTGAGAAAAATATATATATATATACACACACTCACCACATTCCAGACCCTGAGAAAAATATATATATATATATACACACACTCACCACATTCCAGACACTGAGAAAAAAAAAATATATATATATACACACACTCACCACATTCCAGACGCTGAGAAAAATATACATATATATATACACACACTCACCACATTCCAGACCCTGAGAAAAATATATATATATATACACACACTCACCACATTCCAGACCCTGAGAAAAATATGTATATATATACAAAAACACTCACCAAATTCCAGACACTGAGAAAAAAAAAAATATATATATACACACACTCACCACAGTCCAGACCCTGAGAAAAAAAAAATATATATATACACGCACTCTCCACATTCCAGAACCTGAGAAAAAAAAATATATTTACACGCACTCACCACATTCCAGAGCCTGCGAAATATATATATATATATACACGCACTCACCACATTCCAGACCCAGAGAAAAAAAAATATATATATACACACACTCACAATCCACAGTCCAGACCCGGAGAAAAATATATATATATATATATACATATATACATACACACACACCACGTTCCAGACACTGAGACATACATATGTGCACACACACACGCACCACAGCCCAGACACTGAGAGTTATATATCTGCACACACACACACACACTCACACACACACACACAGACACACCATAGCCCATACACTGAGACTTATATATATGCACACACACACACACACACACCACAGCCCAGACACTGAGAGTTATATATCTGCGCACACATCACAAACACACACACACACCACAGCCCAGGCACTGAGATTGAAACATGTGCACACACACACACACCACAGCCCAGACCCTGAGACTTATATATAAGAGCACAAACACACACACAGACACACACACTCAAACACCACAGCCACACTGAGACTTATATATATGCACACACACACACACAAACACACACACACACACACACCACAGCCCAGACACTGAGACTTAAACATGTGCACACACACACACACAAACAAACACACACCACAGCCCAGACCCTGAGACTTATACATCAGGGCGCACACACACACACACGCACACACACACTCACACACACCACATTCCAGACACTGAGACTTATATATAAGCACACACACACACACACACACACACCACAGTCCAGATACTGAGACTTATATATAAGCACACACACACACACACACAGATACACACCACAGTCCAGACACTGAGACTTATATATAAGCACACACACACACACGCACACACTCTCAAACACCACAGACCAGACACTGAGACTGATATATGTGCACACACACACACACCACAGCCCAGACACTGAGACTTATATATATGCACACACACACAAACACACACACACACACAGACACCACAGCCCAGACACTGAGAATTATATATATGCACACACACCCACACACACACACCCACACACACACCCACACACACACACACACCACCGCCCAGACACTGAGACTTACATATATGCACAAACACACACACACACACACCACAGCCCAGACACTGAGACTTATATATATGCAAACACACACAAACACACACACACACACACACAGACACCACAGCCCAGACACTGAGAATTAGAGAATTATATATATGCGTGCGCGCACACACACACACACACACACACACACACACACACACACACACACACACACACACACACACACACACACACACACACACAACACACAAACACACAAACACACAGACACACACACCACCGCCCAGACACTGAGACTTATATATATGCACACACACACACACCACCGCCCAGACACTGAGACTTATATATATGCACACACACACACACCACCGCCCAGACACTGAGACTGATATATATGCACACACACACACACACCACCGCCCAGACACTGAGACTTATATATATGCACATACACAAACACACACACACACACACCACAGCCCAGACACAGAGACTTATATATATGCACACACACACACACCACAGTTCAGACAATGAGACTTATATATATGCACACACACACATACACACAGACACCACAGCCCAGACACTGAGACTTATATATAAGCACACACACACATACACACACACAGACACCACAGCCCAGACACTGAGACATATATATAAGCACAAACACACACACACAGACACACCACAGTCCAGACACTGAGACTTATATATATGCATAGACATACACACACACAGAAACACAGATTCAAACACCACAGCCCAGACACTGAGACTTATATATATGGGTACACACACACACACACACACACACACACACACACACACACACACATACACACACTCACACACACCACAGTCCAGACACTGAGACATATATATAAGCACACACACACATACACACACACACCACAGTCCAGACACAGAGACATATATATATGCATAGACATACACACACACATACACACACACCACAGCCCAGACGCTGAGACTTATCTATAAGCACAAACACACACACACACACACCACAGTCCAGACACTGAGACTTACATATGAGCACAAACACACACACACTCACACACACCACATTCCAGACACTGAGACTTATATATAAGCACACACACACACACACACACACCACAGTCCAGATACTGAGACTTATATATAAGCACACACACACACACACACAGATACACACCACAGTCCAGACACTGAGACTTATATATAAGCACACACACACACACACACACACACTCTCAAACACCACAGACCAGACACTGAGACTGATATATGTGCACACACACACACACCACAGCCCAGACACTGAGACTTATATATATGCACACACACACAAACACACACACACACACACACACAGACACCACAGCCCAGACACAGAGACTTATATATATGCACACACACACACACACACCACCGCCCAGACACTGAGACTTATATATATGCACACACAGACACACCACAGTTCAGACACTGAGACTTATATAAATGCACACACACACATACACACAGACACCACAGCCCAGACACTGAGACTTATATATAAGCACACACACACATACACACACACAGACACCACAGCCCAGACACTGAGACATATATATAAGCACAAACACACACACACAGACACACCACAGTCCAGACACTGAGACTTATATATATGCATAGACATACACACACACAGAAACACAGACTCAAACACCACAGCCCAGACACTGGGACTTATATATATGGGTACACACACACACACACACACACACACACACACACACACACACACACATACACACACTCACACACACCACAGTCCAGACACTGAGACATATATATAAGCACACACACACATACACACACACACCACAGTCCAGACACAGAGACATATATATATGCATAGACATACACACACACATACACACAAACCACAGCCCAGACGCTGAGACTTATCTATAAGCACAAACACACACACACACACACACACCACAGTCCAGACACTGAGACTTACATATGAGCACAAACACACACACACACACACGCACACACAGACACACCACAGTCCAGACACTGAGAGTTATATATATGCACACACACACACACACACCACAGTCCAGACACTGAGACTTCTAAAGATGCACACACACACACACACACACACACACACACACACACACACACACACCACAGCCCAGACACTGAGACTTATATATTTGCACACACGCACAAACACACACACACACACCACCGCCCAGACCCTGAGACTTATATATAGGCACACACAAAAACACACACACACACACACACACACACTGCACAGCCCAGACACTGAGACTTATATATATGCACACACACACACACACCACCGCCCAGACACTGAGACTTATATCTGTGCACACACACACACCCACACACACACACACACCACAGCCCAGACACTGAGACTTATATATGTGCACACACACACACACACATACACCACAGCACAGACACTGAGACTTATATATATGCACACACACACACACCACAGCCCAGACACTGAGACTTATATATATGCACACACACACCACAGCCCAGGCACTGAGACTTATATATATGCACACAGTCACACCACAGCCCAGACACTGAGACTTATATATATGCACACACACACACCACAGCCCAGCCACTGAGAAAAATATATATATATACACGCACACTCACCACATTCCAGAGCCTGCGAAAAATATATATATATATACACACACTCACCACATTCCAGAGCCTGCGAAAAAAAAAATATATATATACACACACACTCACCACATTCCAGACCCTGAGAAAAATATATATATATATACACACACTCACCACATTCCAGACCCTGAGAAAAATATATATATATACACGCACACTCACCACATTCCAGAGCCTGCGAAAAATATATATATATATACACACACTCACCACATTCCAGACACTGAGAAAAAAAATATATATAAACACACACTCACCACGTTCCAGACCCTGAGAAAAATATATATGTATATACACGCACTCACCACATTCCAGAGCCTGAGAAATATATATATATATATACACACACTCACACCACAATCCAGACCCTGCGAAAAATATATATATATATACACGCACACACACACCACATTTCAGAGCCTGCGAAAAATATATATACACACACACACCACATTCCAGACCCTGAGAAAAAAATATATATATAAACACACACTCACCACATTCCAGACCATGAGAAAAATATGTATATATATACACACACTCACCACATTCCAGAGCCTGCGAAAAATATATATATATAAACACACACTCACCACAGTCCAGACACAGAGAAAAAAAAATATATACACATACTCACCACAGTCTAGACCCAGAGAAAAAAAAAATATATATATACACACACACACACCACAGTCCAGACCCGGAGAAAAAAAAAATATATATACACACACACACAATCCACAGTCCAGACCCGGAGAAAAATATATATATATATATACAGACACACACACCACAGTCCAGACCCGGAGAAAAAAAAATATATATATACACACACACACAATCCACAGTCCAGACCCGGAGAAAAATATATATATATATATACAGACACACACACCACAGTCCAGACCTTGAGAAAAAAAAATATATTTATACATACACACTCACCACGTTCCAGACACTGAGACATATATATATGCACACACACACACACCACAGCCCAGACACTGAGAGTTATATATCTGCGCACACATCACAAACACACACACACACCACAGCCCAGGCACTGAGACTTAAACATGTGCACACACACACACACACCACAGCCCAGACCCTGAGACTTATATATCAGAGCACAAACACACACACAGACACACACACTCAAACACCACAGCCACACTGAGACTTATATATCAGAGCACAAACACACACACAGACACACACACTCAAACACCACAGCCACACTGAGACTTATATATATGCACACACACACGCACGCACACACACACAAACACACACACACGCACACACACACACACACACCACAGCCCAGACACTGAGACTTAAACATGTGCACACACACACACACAAACAAACACACACCACAGCCCAGACCCTGAGCTGAAAGAATATCGGGAATGTTGGACCAATCTGAAACGAGGAATTAAGAGGGCTAAAAGGGGTCATGAAATATCTTTAGCAAACAGGGTTAAGGAAAATCCCAAAGCCTTTTATTCATATATAAGGAGAAAGAGGGTAACTAGAGAAAGGATTGGCCCACTAAAGGACAAAGGAGGAATGTTATGCTTGGACTCAGAGAAAATGGGTGAGATTCTAAACGAGTACTTTGCATCGGTATTCACCGAGGAGAGGGACATGACGGATGTTGAGGTTAGGGACAGATGTTTGATTACTCTAGGTCAAGTCGGCATAAGGAGGGAGGAAGTGTTGGGTATTCTAAAGGGCATTAAGGTGGACAAGTCCCCAGGTCCGGATGGGATCTATCCCAGGTTACTGAGGGAAGCGAGAGAGGAAATAGCTGGGGCCTTAACAGATATCTTTGCAGCTACCTTAAACACGTTGAGGTCCCGGAGGACTGGAGAATTGCTAATGTTGTCCCCTTGTTTAAGAAGGGTAGCAGGGATAATCCAGGTAATTATAGACCGGTGAGCCTGACGTCAGTGGTAGGGAAGCTGCTGGAGAAGATACTGAGGGATAGGATCTATTCCCATTTGGAAGAAAATGGGCTCATCAGTGATAGGCAACATGGTTTTGTGCAGGGAAGGTCATGTCTTACCAACTTAATAGAATTCTTTGAGGAAGTGACAAAGTTGATTGATGAGGGAAGGGCTGTCGATGTCATATACAT